>NC_053393.1:177665941-177965941 GCF_905171765.1 Bufo bufo | reverse complement strand
CTTGGGGTTTGATGACTCCGCGCCCAATGACATACCCCAGGTACAGATGTAGCAGGGGTAACACACACTCTTAACTCAAATTTCTTAACTCATTGCGTTATCTTGAAACAAAAGCCTTTGAAAAGCAATTGCTTAACGCATTTCGTTTAGATAACATGTCTCATAAAGCATGTGTGTTAACCCTGCTACATCCGTACTTAGTCTCTTCTAACCCTATCGCACATTTTTTGGGGTTAGCGGTTGGGCCAGCTTTCCGAAGGGAGTCCACTACAGCCTGCACTTTGGGTAGGTGACTTTCCCAGTCGGTACTGTGGATGACAATATTGTCCAGGTAATCCGAAGTGTACCGACGACGTGGACGAAGCACAATGTCCATTAGTCGCTGAAAAGTGCCGGGGGCGCCATGCAGACCAAAGGGTAAGACCTTATATTGATACAGCCCCTCAGGCGTGATGAAGGCAGTTTTCTTTTTGGCAGCCTCCATTAAGGGCACCTGCCAATACCCTTTTGTGAGGTCCAAAACAGAAAAATACCTCTCGATGACCTCATCCACCAGGGGCATGGGATACGCATCGAACTTGGAAACCTCGTTAAGTTTTCGAAAGTCGTTACAAAACCGCAACGTCCCGTCTGGCTTGGGTATCAATACTATAGGACTGGCCCACTCACTTTTTGACTCCTCAATGACGTCTAGCTGCAACATTAGCTGCACCTCTTCTGATATGGCTTGTCGCCGAGCCTCGGATACCCGGTATAGTTTTAATCTGACTTTTGCCTGAGGCTCAGCGACAATGTCATGCTGGATTATGGAAGTGCATCCAGGGAGGTCCGAGAACACATCCGTGTTCCGACTAACGAACTCCCTGGCCTCCTGAGTCTGTTTAGAGGACAGGCTGTCAGCAATTTTTACTGTGGCAGCCGCCTCTCTTGCATCAGAGGGGCCGGTACCTCTTCTCCTAGAAAACCCGGCCGCGGGCTGTCTTATGTACAGGTTTTCCTATCTTTCCATGGTTTGAGTAAATTCACATGGTAAACCTGCTCCGGCTTTCGCCGCCCTGGCTGGTGTACCTTGTAGTTTACATCTCCAGTTTTCTCGAGTACCTCATAGGGCCCCTGCCACCTAGCCAGGAACTTACTGTCCACAGTCGGCACCAGAACCAAAACCCGATCACCTGGATTAAAGATCCGGACCCGAGTCTGCCGATTATAGACCCGACTCTGGGCTCGCTGAGCTGCCTTCATATGCTCACTAACAAGAGGCAACACTGTCTCCATCCGATCTTGCATCTGGGTAACATACTCAATGACACTTTTATGTGGAGTGGGTTATCCAAGAGACCGTGAGGGTGTCTGCCATATAGCAGTTCGAAGGGCAAGAACCTAGTAGAGGCCTGGGGTACCTCTCGCACTGCGAACATGAGATAGGGCAGAAGGAAGTCCAAGTCCTTCCCATCTTTAGACACTACCTTTTTCAACATTTTTTTTAATGTTTGGTTAAACCTTTCTACCAGACCGTCCATTTGCGGATGGTAAACGGACGTCCGTAGTTGTTTTATGTGCAGCAACTTACAGAGTTCCCTCATCACCTTGGACATAAAAGGGGTCCCTTGGTCAGTCAGAACCTCTTTAGGTAGCCCCACTTGGGAAAACATCTCCATTAACTCCTTAGCTATGAGTTTGGCCGAGGTATGTCGCAGTGGCACCGCCTCCGAGTACCGAGTGGTGTAGTCTAGAATGGCTAAGATGTGTTGATGTCCTCTGGCGGACTTCGGTACTGGGCCTACGAGGTCCATAGCTATTTGGTCAAACGGTACTTCGATAATCGGGAGAGGTACTAGGGGACTACGGAAATGTGGTTGGGAGCTAGTTATCTGGCAGGTCAGGTAATACTTACAAAACTCTTCCACTTCTTTGAATATGCTGGGCAAGTAAAACTGCTGTAGAATATGATCCTGAGTTTTCTGCAGCCACAGGTGACTCCCGAGAACGTGTTGTGGGCTAGATCTAACACAAGCTTGCGATAAGCCTTGGGGACCACCAACTGTTCAATAGGCTCACCCCGTAGTTGGTTTACCCGATACAACATATCCTGATTAACCACAAAACGGGGAAACACTGACTCTGCCCCGGGTTGTTGTGGTTCACCATCTACTATTAACACATTTTCCCAGGCGCAGGATAGGGTTGGGTCCTGACGTTGGGCGGTACCAAAATTATCCCTGGAGACATTTAGGTCTGCCAATTCAGGACCCGGAGGCAAGTCCTCCACATATACCACCATCACACTTAGCGGGGTTGTCTCCCCCTCTTCCACCGAAGTGGCTATCAACCCTACTGCTGGCCCTTCGCTCTGAGGTTCCCAGGGTTCTGGTATCCCCCCTGAGCCGGGCCACTCTGCTAGGGTTACCCCTGTCTCATGGGTATCAGTCACTCTCATAGCAGGCCACAGTGCTGGGAAGCCCGGGAAGTCTCTCCCTATTATGAGTTCATAATGTAGATTTGTAGCTACAGCCACCTCGTGGGTCCATCTACCAGCCATTGTGGTTAGAGACACCAGCGCTGTGGGGTAGTCTTTTAAGTCTCCGTGGATGCACATCACCCCGACTTTCTGGCCAGTATACTCAGCGGACCGCACCAGGGTAGCCCTTACTAGGGTCACAGACTCCCTGAGTCCAGCAGAGCCTCCGCTGGAGTGTCTCCCACTTCCACTTGGCACAAGTGATCTAGAGACTCTCGGGTACCTGTTGCACACAGCCTCCTGGCATATAGCGACTGACGGTTAGTGTCCATGGGCTCAACCCGATGGGGACATTTAGTCCTTATATGGCCAGGCTCCTGACACCGCCAGCAGACTATCAGAGCCTGGTCCGCTGTGGGTACATCCCCGGCGGGTTTTATCGGCTTAAATCTCCGGGCATGGGGTGGAGATTTCCAGGGTTTGCCGACCCCCCTCCCGACAGAACCCTCCTTTAGATTCCTGGTAGCTTCATAGCATTCCACCAGGTCCCCCATCTCAAGGGCATTGGCAGGAGACACCTGACCGATCCAGTGCTGGAGAGGGCATGGCAAAGCCCTCCAGAACATATCAGCTAACAGACGATACAGCATAGCAGTGGGACTCAGCACGTCAGGCTGTAGCCATTTTTGCAAGAGGTGAAGTAAATCATAATACTGGGGTCTTGCAGGCTCAGCCAGGTTGAACCCCCACTGATGCACCTGCTGGGCGCGGACCAACACATTCACCCTCAGTCTTGCCAGAATCTCACCCTTAACTTTCTGGTAGTCGGCCGCTTCATCGTCCGGCAAATCGAAATACACTCGTGGGAATCGGATGCCAGGAACGGAGCGACGACCTCAGCCCACTGGTCACGGGGTAGCTTTTCCCTGATGGCCACTTTCTCGTACATCACGAGGTAGGTTTCGATGTTGCCTGCGGGGGTCATCTTAGGAATCGCGGCACAGACTGCTTTCCGGGCATCGTGGGCGCTCGGGGTTGCTCCTGCTGTCTGCAAAGCCATCATGTGTTGTAGCAGCAACTGGTTAGTCTCCTGCTGCTTATTAGTTTCGCGTTGCTGCAGGTTTGTCTCTCGCTGCTGCAGATTAGCCTCCATGAGGGCCTTCACAACAGCCTCCATTTTGTCGTGGGGCACTGGTTGTAATACAGCTGGGTTAATGTACGACATACAACCGTGCCTGAAAAATGCAGAAACCAAAAATATCGGCGTTCACGCCGGCCTCACTGCTCTTGCCCGCATCCTCCACCAATTGTGGGGTTTTGATCTGGTAGACAGGATTAACGGACGCAGTATAGAGGCAACAACAAGTTCTTTGGATCAAACAGTTCAGTGTTTTATTTACACTTTTGGCAAGTGACAAAACAAGTAGTCATAAATCAGCAAAAAGTCACCTTGCGGTGGTAATTCACACCATGCAGCAATTCTGCCTCAAAGAGTCCTTGAGCATAGCAGCACCAACCTGTTTTCACGCCAAACAGGTAGCAAGCCTTCATCCAGACACAAGGCTCCCAGATCCCAACACAGAGACCTCGCTTCTGAACCCAGCTGCCTATTTAAGGACAGCCAGGTGCTGCCAAAACCCGTACCGGCACTTAAAATCCGGTCCGATATTTGACCTCATCTGGCTATAAATCCGCCCAGCAGCACATGATGGGAGGAAAATACCTGTTTTTCCAGACCAAACCTCTCACTGTGTCACACATGCCTTTGCCATACTTTTTTCTTTCCATCATTCTGGTAGAGGTTGATCTTGGTTTCATCTGTCCAAAGAATGTTCTTCCAGAAGTGTGCTGGTTTATTAAGATGTTTTTTTTAGCAAAGTTCAATCTAGCCTTCTTATTCTTGAGGTTTTTGAGTGGCTTGCACCGTGCAGTGAACTCTCTGTATTTACTTTCATGCAGTCTTCTCTTTATGGTAGATTTGGATATTGATACGCCTATATCCTGGAGAGCGTTGTTCACTTGGTTGGCTGTTGTGAAGGGGTTTCTCTTCCCCATGGTAATTATTCTGTGATCATGCACCACTGTTGTCTTCTGTGGGCGTCCAGGTCTTTTTGCACTGTTGTCACCAGTGCTTTCCTTCTTTCTCAGGACGTACCAAACTGTAGATTTTGCCACTCCTAATAGTGTAGCAATTTCTCGGATGGATTTTTGCTGTTTTTGCAGATGAAGGATGGCATGTTTCACCTGCATGGAGAGCTCCTTTGACCGCATCTTTACTTCTCAGCAAAATCTTCAAAATGCAAGCACCACACCTCAAATCAGCTCCAGGCCTTTTATTTGCCTAATTGAGAATGAAATAATGAAGGAATTGCCCACACCTGCCCATGAAACAGCCTTTGAGTCAAATGTCCAAGTACTTTTGGTCCCTTTAAAAACAGGGTGCCTCATGTAAAAGAGCTGAAACTCCTAAATCCTTCAGCCAATTTTAATGTGAATACCCTTAAATGAAAGATAAAAGTCTGGACTTTATATAACATGTCTATTATATAACTATAACCTGAATATGTTTTAGTAAACAGGTAGTAAAGACAAAATTTGTGTCAGTGTCCAAATATATATTGACCTACCTGTATAACATAATAAAAAGAAAATAAAATAAGAAACACAATGTCCAATCCATAAAACACCAAAGTAAAATATTCATCCAGGTGGTGGAGGATTAGTATGTGCGCACATATATTGGTTTCAATAGCCAATGATCGCAGGGCCCTTGCGATGCTAAAAACCAAAACTGTCCGCCAGTATATTCCTCTGGTTAATTCCAATATACATTTGAATCATCCAAACTGGGCATTAAATAGGCTTCTGAAAGCTTCTTTGCGCCGCAATCGGACTTTTCCCCACTCACGCCAGGTCTAAAAAAGTGGGCATGGCGTGTGTGTGTGGGGGGTGGCAGGGCAAGCAGGCCCGTCTCATTTACCATTTTCTACGTGGTAAAAAAATGGTCTAGCTTACATCTAGACTGGCAGTGGATCCGCCGCAGTTATGTAGAGGCTGGCGCATCTACATAACTCTGGTGGATCTTCAGCCAGCTAAAATGCTTATTAAAACTCTGGTCTTAATAAATGATCCCCTAAATGTCTTAATAAAAGCATCCAAGGTTATAGTAACATGTATTTTAGATAAAAGGTTTGGGTGACCTGTGCAACCCCTTCCTCCCCCTTCTTATTTTCATAGGAGACTCCTGGACAACCTGGGGGAGGGTTTGGGGAAACTGTGAAGTAATGCACAGCAATGCAATGCACATCGTCACCGAAAAATCTACCATTTTGAGTCTACAGCTCCTGTGTCTCCATAGTTACAGACTACAAACAATTTCTGGTCAGACCCTGTAGTTCTACTCCCTTCTATCTGTCCACTACTTCTTGCTAAAGTACAGCATATTAGATATGTCAGCAAGAAGTACGGAACACATGGAAACGGGCATGACTGTGGGATCAGACTACATTGTGTTTCTTTGTAGTCTGTAACCATGGAGACACATAGGCTTGCATGGGAGCTGTAGACACAAAACAGTAGAAGATATGTAATAAAAACTAATTGCAAAGTCGTGCAATAATAAAATGCTTTTAAAGGTGGACATTGGGCAGATAAACTGTACCACCTATTCACAGTTACAGTGCTTAGCTATATTTGCCACTTCCATTGATTTTATATGAAGCAGGGGCAGTGCATACTTGACCACAGCTTTAGGGCTCATGCACACAGCCGTAGCCATTTTTGCGGTTCGCAGAACACGGATACCAGCAGAGAGCCTACAGCTATTATTTTCACTCCTTCACAAATGTTCTATCCTTGTCCGTAAAACGGTCAATAGGACATGTTCTATTTTTTTTTTGCGGGGCCACGGAATGAACATCATTTGTCCACATCATTTGTCCGCATCATTTGCAGCCCCATTGAAGTGAATGGGTCCGCATCCCACCCGCAAAAAAAATACAGATCGGATGCGGACAAAAACCACGGTCATGTCCATGGGGCCTTATAGAAAATCTTCCTTACTGTGATTGTGCTGATGAAAAGCGTAGGAAACTCAGGGCCCCATACTAGTTTTCAGTGCACCTGCCCCCCCCCGGGGGCAAATGGTGTTTTTCCCCGTTTTTTTACCCTTATGAAAATAAAAAAAATTAAGCTAAAAGTGCAAATTATTTAAAACATGTAATTTTTGTTTTTCATATGGTGGGTTTCTACTGTAATATGTAGGCCCCTTAAAGCCACTTCGGAACTGAACTTTCATGACAATTTTAAAAATTACTGCTAAATTTATAAACTTTCTAACATCCTCAAAAAATAAGTACTGTACGCCATTTGTACAATGATGCCAATGTAAAGTGGGTATGTGGTAAGCGTTAACGATTATTTTGGGAGGACTCTCTGTCTTAGGGCTCATTCACACAACCGTAAGGGCTCCGTGCCCGTACTGCAAATGGTGGGTCCGCAATATGCAGGCACTGACCGTGTGCACTCCATGCTGCGGACCCATTGAATTGAACAGATCTGCAATCTGAAAGATACAGAAAAAAGATAGGAGGTGTCCTATCTTTGGCCGAGCACGGATCGGAAGCCCACAGAAAGCGCTTCCATGGGCTTTCGGGTCCACGCCGCAAAGGATAAGACAGGTCTTATCTTTGGCCGTATCTATGGCTCCGCATCCGCAACATGGAGCGCACGCATCCGATGCCCATGAGATGCGGAACGCTTTCTGCAGTCCACAGCACGGAGCCCTTCGTGTGCACGAGCCCTTAAAAGCAGATAGATTTTGGAAATTGCAAATTTAAAAAAAAAACTTTTTAAGTAAATTCCAGATTTTTTTTTAAATTAATAAAAGTTAAATATATCGACCAAAATTTACCACTACCATAAAGTACAGTGTATCACACACACACAAAAAAAAATCAGAACTGCATAGATAAGTAAAAGCGTTCCAGAGATATTACCACGTAAAGCGGAATGTCAAATGTAAAAAAATGGCGTCTGGGGTTAGGTTTAAGGCGATTTTTTTTATGTTTTCCTTTTTCAGCAGTGTTTTTTGCTGTGCAAACACCTGCAAAATACAGCACATACTAGATTGCAAATGGTGTGCATTTTGGAAACATCATCTATTAATTGCTTCTAAGAGGCGACAGTCCATTTCTTGAAGCATTTCTGCAAACACCAGCATAAAAAAATGAGAACAGGCCACCGCGCTGCTGATTTTCGCTGTGTGAACATAGCCTCATCAGTCAGTCAGTCTCCTTGATGGGAACGTTAAAACGGCTCAAAACAACCAATCACATCACTGCTTTCATTAAGAAACCTGATTTGAACAATTGTAAGCTAAACTCCGATTGGTTGTTACAGCCTTCCCGGCCAACCTGACGTGCTGTGCTGCTGTACAGATGCTGACGGCGGCAGCCACAGACCGCGGTGCTGACTGAGGACGGCGGTAAGGTGCTGGCTCCTCCCTTGTGACGTCACACGGTGCGGGCGTTCCAGGACTGTGTGACGTCACGGAGCAGGGGGTTCCAGGCTCTGCTGGTTAGGCGGCTGGGGATGTTGATGCTGCCGCATTCTCCGCACTGGAGAAGCGGGAGGATGTCAGTCCGGCGGCCGGGGATGTTCAGCTCTGCGCAGTGACTAAGGAGCCGGGGATGGCTGAATCACCAGCGGCTGCACGGACGCCGAGCCCGGCCAGTGGAAGCAGCGGAGCGGGGACTGGGAGCATTGCGGCACCAAAGGAGCGGGAGTCGTTGTCTCTGGAGGAGATCTTGGATTTATATAACCAGCCCATCAATGAGGAGCAGGCGTGGGCAGTGTGCTACCAGTGCTGTGCGGCGCTGCCTGCGGGGGGCACCAAGATAAAGGGGGCCTCGGAGATCCGCATCCGAAGGGATGGAGCTGTCACAGTCACCCACAGCTCCGGGCCAGGTACGTGGAGCCTCCCCATATGGCGCAGAGCTGATTGACGGAAACTGTAACCTGATCACTCGGCAGTGGATGGTCTGCCATTATTCCCAGGGCACTCAGTAGTGTCATCCTATATTCCACACCTGATTGTGTGTGAGCTGGGAATGAATGACAGCTCTGGAGGGATGTCTTTATTATGGTGTGCTTATTTACCTGCCTTCTCATTCATTGATCCAGATGCCCTCAATCTCACGCCCCCTCTTTCTATTGACATGGTCCCCAAAACATTGGGCTTTGTCCGTCTGGTAATCAGGGGTTAAGAGCGGACCAGTAGTCTCATGTATAAGCCGGCCATGGCTGAGCCCTTGTGATGTGTGACATTTCCTGGTGTCTGACACATAAGTCAGCGCTGAGTGTTGGATAGGAACCCTGCCCAAAAAATGAATGTACAGTAGATAGAGGAGTCATTGAAGAAAAGCTCTCCAGCTCTGTGGTGGGGCTTCTTCTATATATATCCATGACTAGCATCTGTCAGCCATCAGATTCAAAATCCTGAACAGGTCCAAGGAGAAGGAATGAGGCCTCATGAACACAACCCATTCATTTCTATGGGTCCACAAAAAAGGGTTAATACACAGATGTCATCCATGTGCTGTCTGCATCCACAAATGATAGAACATGTCCTATTCTTGACCATATTACAGGTGACAATAGTCTTTTCTAGAGCTGGGAGCGAGAAAAACGAGGAGTGCGCGCGGAAGGTGTCCGTATTTTGCAGATGGGTGGTTTTTAGACTGGAATATGGACATGGTCGTGTGGGTGAGGCCTAAGGGGTCTTGCTAGGGTCTGCTTTTCATATATGGTGCAATTCAGGATGGGATATGGCATCAGAACAACCTCTGTTCACGTGCAATATTAGGGCATGGAGGGGAATCCCTTCCTTGGAAGGAGACTCTGTAAGGCTGAGTTCACATCAGCGTTCAGCCTTTCCGTTCTCCCACTCCGTTATAGGGGCAGGAAAAAACGGAAAGGATGGATTCGGCACATGACTGAGCCGAACGGAGCCTACGGACCCCATAGACTATAATGGGGTCCGTTAGGTTTACGCTCAGAAGATGATTTTGGAGTGGAGACAAAAGTAGTGCATGCAGGATTCAAAAATCTTCCTCTGGGCGGAAACCTAACGGACCCCATTATAGTCTATGGGGGCTGTAGGCTCGGTTCGGCTCAGTTATGTGCCGAATCCGTCCTTTAGATTTTTCCTGCCCCTAGTAGGAGAACGGAAAGGCTGAACGCTGATGTGAACTCAGCCTTACCCCCTCGATTATCCAGAGCAGAGACCTCACTCTCTGGGAGATTTGGCATTACCATATAGTACATGGTCACCAACTTAATTCAACAGGCAATGTGTAATACTACATTTTCTGGGTGGGCTTGAAGCTGATCATTAGGGGTTCCAGGAGCTTGACCTAAGTGACCATTTGATCTTTGGAGGAGTTGTCCTTTTGCTTTAGCTTGTCATTATGTTGTTGGGGTATGAGGGGAAACCAGAGTTCTTTAAAGAAACCCACACATGGAGAACATACAAATTTAATGTCTATGATGTCCTGGTTGGATTTGTGGCCATCACATCATTATTGATATATAGGGGACATTACGTGACTGTTGGCCTTATTCATTAGATTTGGCGAGTTGTGATCACACTGATGAGTGGTAGATGTCCCAGTCTCTGTTATATGGACCTGTTCATTGGTGGAATTCATCGTTAGAAGCCCTTGTTGTAGGCTGAACTGAACATAGCCATTGAGATGGAAGGATTTCTTGATTTGAGGATGAGTCATGGCTCCATTCTGCAGAAATTACAAGACCAGTGTTGTCCTGCACTACATAAAATCTTCAGTTCTCCTCGCTCTCTACAGCAAATCCTTCAGAAAGTGAGTGGATTATGAAAATGCAAGGGTCTGAAGAGTTGAGCAGTGCTCTTGAGGCAAAGCTTGGATTTTCTTTATGAAATGTAGTGCAGTGCAGTATTGTACATGCATAACGAAGGGTCATTTATTGATGTGTGGACCTTCATTCAAGGTGTGTTATATTACCAGTAACCGGCACATGTGTCCTGTTCTCTCTCCCTCCTGTGAAACGTTTTCTGGAGTCTTAAACAAGGTCTCAATTGACATAAACTGTGAATATATCAAACTTTTCAATATACAGTGAGCCCTCGGCAAAAGACTGCTTCTTTGAGAAGATCATCCTCTTATCAAAACCAGATTTCCTGTGACAGATTTTCAATTTTGCCATATATTATACATGCTGGACATTTGCCTTGAGAAGCCCACCACCCTCGAGGAACACATTAGAATGCAATTTTTGGTGATTATTTCAAAAGTTTCATAGTAATAACTTTCGTGTTCCTTCCATTCTCTAGCCCACTACCCTAGAAGACCACTTTTCAATGCAATTTTTGGTGGTCATTTTACAAATGTTTCACAGCAATAACGTTTGTGTTTCTTTTTATTCTCCAACCACTGTTCTCCAGTTTTGGTGGGTGTATCTGGTTAATAATGTACTGTCTAGGGGCCTAGTAGATCTTTGCCCAATATTACGGATGAGCGAATCGACTTCGGAAGAAACGTCCGAAGTCGATTCGAATAAAACTTTGTTTCAATACTGTACGGAGCGAGCGCTCCGTACAGTATTAGAATGTATTGGCTCAGATGAGCCGAAGTTATTACTTCACGAAGTCTCACGAGACTTTGCATAATAACTTCAGAAATTGATTTATACTGTAAAAAAACATTTCCTGAACTCGGGTTCGATTCCAAGTTGTACCGTTTTCTCTGACAGAATAGAAAACTGATCCGTCCCCCATTGACTTTCAATGGAGTTCATGACAGATCCATCTTGGCTATGTTAAAGATAATACAACCGCATCCGTTCATAACAGATACAGATGGTTGTATTATCAGTAACGGAAGCGTTTTTGCCTAACCCTGTCGGATCCAGTAAAAAAGCTAGTGTGAAAGTATCCTAAGGGTGCCTTCACACTAGCGTTAAAGTTTTCCGGTATTGAGTTCCGTCCTAGGGGCTCAATACCGGAAAAAACGCATCAGTTTTGTCCTAATATCATTCTGAATGGAAAGCAATTTGTTCAGTATGCATCAGGATGTCTTCCTTTCCATCCCTTTTACGGTATTTGGCTGGTATTTTCTCCAGTCAAAATTCCGTAATGCTTGCCGATTGAAATGTATTAAAGGGGTTCTGCAGTTTGTTTAAACTGATGATGATCTATCCTCTGGATAGATCATCAGCATCTGATCAGCGGGGTCCGACACCCGGTAAACAGTGAGAAGGCCGTCGCGCTGCTGCCTTCTCAAACAGCTGATCGATCAGATGCTGATGATCTATCCAGAGGATAGATCATCAGTTTAAACAAACTGCAGAACCCCTTTAATGCTGGATCTGGTACCGAGTGTTCAGGAAATTGACGCATTGACGCACCTGGTTTTACTGACAAAAAATGTGACAAAAAAAATTACCGGATCCATTTTTCTGGATGACACCGGAGCGACAGATCCGGTATTTCAATGCATTTGTCAGACGGATCTGGAAAGAAATGATATCCGTTTGCATACGGATTTCCGGATCTGGCTGGCAGTTTCGGCAATGGAACTGCCTGCCGGATTCTTCTAACGCTAGTGTAAAAGTACCCTGATCCGGAATTTTGGGCCACAATTCTAATAACTTTTTTTGGTGCACCTGGTTGCCTTTTGAGCCTCGCCCCTTTCCCTTTTCCATATTTTTACCCAGGCAGCCCCCCTGATGTTAGCATTAGAGCATGTAGCATCGGAGCATCTCATGCTCCGATGCGCTCCCTTGCCCTGTGCTAGATCGCGCAGGGCACAGGCTCTTTTGTTTACATTAACACACTGACGGGCAGAGGCTTCCGCCCGGCAGTGTGTTCGGTGACGTCACCGGCTCTGATGGGCGTGCTTTAGTGCTGCCCTAGCCGTTTTACTGGCGTCACCGGGCTTTCTGGCAGCCCTATGGAGAGCCTAGTTTGTCACAGGAACTCCTGAAAATGCCTTTGCCCTGCGCGATTCAGCGCAGGGCAAAGGAGAGCATCGGAGCTTGAACTGCTTTGATGCTCAAGTCAGGGGGGCTGCCTGGGTGAAAATGGAGGCATGTCCGAATTCAGCTCTAAACCCGGACAACCCCTTTAAGCTACGCCTCTTCACGAATCAGTTGCAAAAGTGTCTAAAGCAATAAATGTGCAAATGCTTTGATGCACATTTTGCCAGAATTGTGGCGCATTTTCCCTAAAATGTGGAGTTGACCAAGCTGAACCTAGGCCTGGCTGCTCTAACCCCCAGGGAGGGAGTTTTCAGGAGGACCTCAGAATTGGAGATATGGCGTGAACTGGGGATGGGGGCGGAAGATATTTTTCTGGATTTTCTGCTCTTCCATAACACAGCATTAAAGAGGTTCTCTGAGATTTTGGTACTGATGACCTATCCTCGAGATAGGTCATCAATATCTGATCAGTAAGAGTCTGACACCTGGGACCCCCTCCAATCAGGTGTTTGAGAAGGCAGCCCTTTGAGCGCCGCTGCCTTCTCGCAGCTCACCAAGCATGGCACCATACATTATATCCTGAGGATAGGTTATCAGTATCAAAATCTTGGAAAAACCCTTTAAATGCCCCCACTAGACCAAACCATCTTATATTTTGTACGGTTCTCCTAGGCCTCGTTCACATTGCAGTTTTTCACTGACATGTCCTATCCGCATTTTCCACGGACAGCACACGTGCCCATTGATTTAAATGTGTCTGTTCACATTTCAGTATTTTTTTTACGGGGACATGCACTATTTTGATCTGTGATGCGGACCAAGCACGCCCATTGAAGTCTATGGGTCAGTGAAAATCGCTGACACACATCCGTGTTGCGTCCGTTTTTCACTGAAGACTAATAGGAGATTCTTGGAAATGAATTTTCAGCTGAGCAACGTCAGTGAATTACGGATGACACACGGATCCTTTACGGACAGCTTCACGGATAAAACACCTGCGCTTTTTTTCACGGATGTGACACTGACACGAAAATGTGAATGAGGCCTTGGGTGTATTAGTGTGGTTGTATCACTTTTATTTATTTTTTTCAGATGGCAGAAACTGCATGTTATTGCCACGTTTTCACATGTGCTTTTTTGCGGTGTGATATTATTTTTTTTTTTTTTTTTTTTTTCGTCCTGTGGAAAACAGCGCCATGTGAATACTGCCGGGCCCTGCCTCTTCACAGCATGACTGGGTGCTGTTACTGTTGCACATGGCCACTAGCTCCAGGGGCGGACCATGAAAGCCTCCATTGTGCCCGTGGAGCGTATCTTGCGGTACGGCAGGCGATCTGTTTTGGTAACATAGCAGCATTTAGTCGCATTTATTTAGTTTCTGGAATCAGCAGATCCAGCAGAGTTTGTTTTCCCGGCGTGGACAATAGAGGCATGTGTCCATGGATGGTCGGAGAGGGATGCTGTCAGAGGAGGATTGTGAGGAACATTCAGGCTTTGTGCGCTGACTGGAAGGGCTCATTCAGACGGCCGTATGCTGTCCGCAAAAATACTGAATGCTATCCGTTTTTTTGCGGATCCGCAAAAAAACGGATCTGCAAAAAAACGGATAGCATTCAGTATTTTTGCGGACAGCATACGGCCGTCTGAATGAGCTCGAAGAAGGGAACAGAGGAGCCAGGATTGTCCGTGTATGTACTGACTGCGGGAGACACCGGCAAATTCACTGGAAAAAACGCTCATCTCATTTATGAAAATGACACCATCAGATTTTGTGTGAATGAGGCAGAAAAAAGGTCCATACGTCTCTGTATAGAATTGGAGTCCTATGGCGGTACAGAATATACACCTCTGTAGGTGCTGTATTATTGCGCCAATTAACTGAAAATACAGCTGTGCATATGTTAAAATAGTTTCATGTTCAAGTGGACTATTTTTATTTGATTTTTTTACAGCTTTTGATACCCTTAGGCCACCTGCTCGCGGTGCGGAATACACACGTTTTTTTCCCTAGGTAGATTCACATGTGGAAAAACTGCAGAGTAAAACAGCACCAGAAAAGTGTATGAGATTAGACAAACGTAACATACAGTTTACAGCTTTCTTATATACGGAAATTGCCCTGCCGTGCAGGTTTCCAAATCCGCAGAATCATGAATGTCAATTATGTTTGCGGATTTAGCTAGTACAGACCCCAAAATTCATCCATATTATGGCCGTCTGAAAACCCTCCTTAGGTCTCATTCACGCTACCATATTTTCGGTCCGAGCCCCATTTGCACTTTTTGCAGATCACAAGCAGATCAGTTCATTTCTATGGGGACCGCACAGGGATGCCGTCTGTGTGCTGTTCGCATCCGTGTGGCCATTCCTCAAATTATAGAACATGTCTTATTCTTGTCCGTTTTGTCGACAAGAATTGGCAGTCGTGGCGTGCACACAGCCGATACCCGTATTTTGCAGATCTGCGGTTTGCAGACTGCAAAATACATAAGATCGAATGCGTATAGCTTTAACCTGGAGTCTGTCATGGAGGCTGCTAACGCGGTTGTGAATGCTGCTTAAAGGGGTTGTCCAGTTTCAGCATCAAACCAGACATTGCTGGGGAATAGCTTACAATAAGGCTGAGTTTACACGGGCGTTGCGGGAACATGCTTGATTTTTCCGCGCGAGTGCAAAACATTGTAATGCGTTTTGCACTCGCGTGAGAAAAATCGCGCATGTCTGGTACCCAAACCCGAACTTCTTCACTGAAGTTCGGGCTTGGGATCGGTGTTCTGTAGATTGTATTATTTTCCCTTATAACATGGTTATAAGGGAAAATAATAGTATTCTGAATACAGAATGCATAGTACAATAGGGCTGGAGGGGTTAAATTTTTAAAAAAAAATCATTTAACTCACCTTAATCCACTCTTTCGCGGAGCCGGCATCTCCTTCTGTCTTCATCTTAGCTGTGTGGAGGAACAGGACCTGTGGTGACATCACTCCGGTCATCACATGGTCCATCACATGATCCATCACCATGGTAAAAGATCATGGAATGGATCATGTGATGGACCATGTGACGTCACCACAGGTCTTGTTGCTCCACACAGCTAAGATGAATACAGAAGGAGATGCCGGCTCCGCGATCAAGTAGATTAAGGTGAGTTAAATAATTTTTTTAATTTTTTTTAACCCCTCCAGCGCTATTTTAGTATGCATTCTGTAGTCAGAATGCTATTATTTTCCCTTATAACCATGTTATAAGGGAAAATAATAATGATCGAGTCTCCATCCCGATCGACTCCTAGCAACCGTGCGTGAAAATCGCATCGCATCCGCACTTACTTGCGATTTTCACGCAACCCCATTCACTTCTATGGGGCCTGCGTTGCGTGAAAAACGCAGAATATAGAGCATGCTGCGATTTTCACGCAACGCACAAGTGATGCGTGAAAATCACCGCTCATGTGAACAGCCCCATAGAAATGAATGGGTCGGTATTCAGTGCGGGTGCAATGCGTTCAACTCGCGCATGGCATCCGTGCGGAATACTCGCCCGTGTGAACTCAGCCTAAAGAATTGACTTGCCTAACAGATCTGGCACCGCGGGCTGTAGTGGTGATGTCACGTCAACAACACCTGACTGCTGCAGCCAGTGACTGGCCTCTTTGGTGCATCACTGAGGCCAATGATTGGTTGCAGCAGTCACTTGTGATAGATGTAATGTCACTGCTGCAGCCGCGTCAATAAACCTTGGCCGCGAAAATAGGAGATCTGTTAGGTAAGTACTGCTCACTTCTTTATAGCGGGCATTCCTCAGAGTTGTCTGGATTCTTACTCGAACCCCTTTAAGCTGCAAAACGCTGACAGTATATATAAAGAACGTTTGTCAGCGGAAAATCCGTAGCTGTGAAGGTGTTTTAATTTGAGAGACAGCTACTATATAACTCAATCACTGACAGGATCACTGCTGGCAAACATGTCTGGAAATTCTCCAAGGTACACGTATAAAGCTAGGAAGCAGGTATTAGCAAAACGTGCAAAAATTGAAATACATTTTGCCACCTTTTGTCATCTGCTGTCAGCTGTGAATCTGTTTAAAATTCTTATTATTTTGGTTTTAGAGTTTGGCGATTTTAGAAGCAACACGTTTCGCGTGCCGAAGTATCGCAGTGTCGCCGGGCAGTCACAAAAATGAATGATGTTGCAGGTCGACTCATGTTTGCTGTGACCACCAGACCCGAATTGCAAAAAATCCAAAATGCTGGATTTTTTTTTGCAATTCACGTGTTGCGCTCCAAGCAGTTGTGCACTGCAACCCCATTCATCCCTATGGCTGCCCTGCTGACTGCGACACTTGGGTGCACGACATGTAATCACAGTGTAGTCGAACACTTAGGGGCTCATATATTAAGACCGGCATTTTAGACGCTGGTCTTAATTACCCCTGCGCTGGCGGTGGATCCGCCGAAGTTATGTAGAGACGCTGGCCTCTAAATAACTTCAGCGCATCCACCGCCGGCCTAAATCGACATCAGCTTCCTTGCTGCCGTAGATTTAGAACATTTTTTACGCCTAAAACCGGCATAGATAATGAGTAGGGATGAGCGAATCGACTTCGGATGAAACATTTGAAGTCGATTCGCATAAAACTTCGTTCCAGGAGCTCCGTACAGTATTAGGGTCCATCCACACGTCCGTTGAATGGGTCCACATCCGTTCCGCAATATCCGGAATGGGTGCAGACCCATTCATTCTCAATGGGGTAGGAATGGATGCGGAGAGCACACTATGTGCTCTCCGCATCCGCATTTCCAGAGCGCGGCCCCGCTCTTCCGGTCCACAGTTCCGGAAAAAAAATTGAACTTGTCCTATTCTTGTCCGCAATTGCGGGCAAGAATAGGCAGTTCTATGGGGGTGCCGGTCGGGTGTATTGCTGATCCGCAATTTGTGGATGAGCAATACACTACGGACATGTGAATGGACCCTTAGACTGTATTGGCTGCGATGAGCCAAAGTTATTGCTTCGCGAAGTCTCGCGAGACTTCGCGTAATAACTTCATAAATGAATTTGTACTGTAAAAAAACATTACTCGGATTCTGTTCTAAGTGGTACCTTGGAACCGAACCAGAGTTCGGGAAATGTTTTTTTATTGGAACGAAGTTTTAATGCGAATCGACTTTGGATGTTTCATCCAAAGTCGATTCGCTCATCCCTAATAATGATAAATGAGACTGGCCTGGCGCCCCCCCCCCCCTTCGTCACACCCTTTTTTTTTGTTCTGGCGTTAGCAGGGAAAAGTTGCAGATTGCTTCACAACTAACCTTTGCACCACAATCTGCAACAGATATACACCAGAAAACTGTCGTATATAGTAGTAAATGACCCCCTTAGTTTTGAAGAAAAACCAGTATGGACACCATCACAGTTCCCACAGGTTTGTCACCCAGCCTTCTTAGTCACCTGGTGGTGGATCTCCATCTCTTCTGTTGCTTAAAAACTAGAGAGATTTCCTTTATAGTTCAATGTTTTTGTTGAAGTTTTGAGGTAATAAGGGCAGGGGGTTATAGACGGCAAAGAATTAATATTCACAGTGGCAAACATTGATCCATATGCTAATGAGGCATTAAGTTGCCCGGAGGGGCGTTATTTTCGTAGAAAGGAGCCCAAGCACGCCTCTCCTCCACTCATGCTCTACGGTGCTGTTGACCCCCTCCCACTACAGCCGATAACCACACCTGCCCTTTCCCTTCAGCATCGCCGACAAATATCCACTTTTAATGTTCAACTGAGGGCATCTGCCTCAACTTTTTCACTGGGCATGCGCCAAGAGTTGTCCCTAAGCCACTCCTGTGTTGTCTTGGCTGTGTGCTTAGGGTCATTGTCTTGTTGGAAGATGAACCTACCTCCCAGTCTGAGGTCCAGAACACTCGGGGTCAGGTTTACAATAAACATTTGTGTACTTTGCTCCATTCAGCTTTCCCTCAACCCTGACCAGTCTTCCTGTCTCAGCCACTGAAAACGCCCCCACAGCATGACGCTGCCACCACCCTGTTTCAGTGTAGGGATGGTATTGGGCAATTGATGAGCCGTATTTGGTTTCCTCAGGACATGACACTTAAAATTGAGGCCAAAAAGTTGAATCATCATTGCTTTCATCAGACCAGAAAATCTTGTTTCTCAGAGTCCTTTACATGCTTTTTGTAAACTACAGCCGGGCTTTCATGTGCTCAGATTAGGCTACTTTCACACTAATAGCAGCCTTTTCCGGCGGGTGAACAGCCTGCCGGATTTGTGCTGCCACTAGTGCACACGTGCCGCCGGAGGTCCGCTCCGGCCCCATTGACTACAATGGGGCGGGCCGGAGTTCCGGTGGCAGCGCGGCAAACGGCCGGAATAAAACTATGACATGTCTCTCGGCATAGTCAATGGGGCCGGAGCAGACCTCCGGCGGCACGTGTGCACTAGCGGCAGCACGGATCCGTAGGCTGTTCACCCGCCGGAACAGCCTGCCGGAGAAGGCTGCCGCTAGTGTAAAAGTAGCCTTAGTGGAGTGCTATGGGATCGTTCTCAAAAATCCGCCACATCAGTTGTGATGCTGGATGTCAAATATCATGGACAGAGGAACACTGTTATGTCTGGCTCCAGCAAAAAACAACTTGCCAGACACAACTAATGTATGTGAAGGTAGCCTTAGTTTGGTGGGGCAGCCAGTTCTAGAAGGCGTACTGGTTGTTCCAAAGGTCTTCTTTTTAAGTTGTATGTAGTCCTCTGTGTTGTTCTGAACATTCAGTGCAGCAGAATTTTTTTTTTTGTACCCTTCTCCAGATCTGGGCCTCCACAATCCTGTCTCTGAGCTCTACAGGCAGTTCTTTCCTCCTCATGGCTTGGTTTTTGCTCTGATATGCATTGTAAGTTGTGAGACCTTAAATAGACAGGGCTGTGTCTTTCCATGTCATGTCCAATTAACTGAGTTAACCACAGATGGCCTCCAATCAAGTTGTAGAAACATCTCCAAGATGGTGAATATAAATGGGAGGCCCCCAAAGTTAAATTTCAAGTGTCAAAGCAAAGGGTCTGAATACTTATGTCCATGTGAAATTTGAGTTTTTCCTTTTTAAATAAATTAGAAAATTATGTTTTTACTTTCTCATTATGCAGTGCTCCAGACAAAAAAAATAATACCTAGTAGCCATTGGCTCCTGAACTGAAAAATTTAGGAGCCAAATAAAATTTTTAGTCGCCAAATCGAAACCGAATTAAAATTTTGGTATCGTGACAACACTACGCCCATCAGATCGGCGTAGGGTTGTTTCGATACCAAAATTTGGTTTTGCTTTCGACACCATAAAAAAGTATTGCGATACTCAATATCATGCGGAAAAAATAAAACGCCAAAAAAAGCCGCGTGCGGATCACAGCCCCCTGTAAGAGATCGGGTGCTGCCAGGCAGCAGGGGACAGTCATGTACACAGTTCGTAGTACATTGTAACTTGAAGCGTCCCCATCACTATGGGAACGCCTCTGTGTTAGAATATACTGTCGGATATGAGTTTTCACGATCTAACTCAAATCCGATGGTATATTCTAACATAGAGGCGTTCCCATGGTGATGGGGATGCTTCAAGTTAAAATATACCATCGGATTGGAGAAAACTCCGATCCGATGGTATAATAGGGACTCCTGACTTTACATTGAAAGTCAATGGGGGACGGATCCGTTTGCAATTGCACCATATTGTGTCAACGTCAAACGGATCCGTCCCCATTGACTTGCATTGTAAATCAGGACGGATCCGTTTGGCTCCGCACGGCCAGGCGGAGACCAAAACGACTTTTTCCTTCATGTCCGTGGATCCTCCAAAAATCAAGGAAGACCCACGGAAGAAAAAATGGACACGGATCACGGACCTACGGACGCCGTTTTTGCGGACCGCAAAAAAAACGGTCGTGTGCATGAGGCCTAAGCCAAATAATTGTTGGCTGAATGATCTAACTTGTCTAACGATTGTCTGAGATGTATGGCCACTTTAAGGGGGTTGTTCAGGATTTTGATATTGATGGCTTATCCTTAACCACTTCAGCCCCAGTGCTTAAACACCCTGAAAGACCAGGCCATTTTTTACACTTCTGACCTACACTACTTTCACCATTTATTGCTCGGTCATGCAACTTACCACCCAAATGAATTTTACCTCCTTTTCTTCTCACTAATAGAGCTTTCATTTGGTGGTATTTCATTGCTGCTGACATTTTTACTTTTTTTGTTATTAATCGAAATTTAACGATTTTTTTGCAAAAAAAATGACATTTTTCACTTTCAGTTGTAAAATTTTGCAAAAAAAACGAGATCCATATATAAATTTTGCTCTAAATTTATTGTTCTACATGTCTTTGATAAAAAAAAAAAATGTTTGGGTAGAAAAAAAATGGTTTGGGTAAAAGTTATAGCGTTTACAAACTATGGTACAAAAATGTGAATTTCCGCTTTTTGAAGCAGCTCTGACTTTCTGAGCACCTGTCATGTTTCCTGAGGTTCTACAATGGCCAGACAGTACAAACACCCCACAAATGACCCCATTTCGGAAAGTAGACACCCTAAGGTATTCGCTGATGGGCATAGTGAGTTCATAGAACTTTTTATTTTTTGTCACAAGTTAGCGGAAAATTATGATTATTTTTATTTTATTTTTTTCTTACAAAGTCTCATATTCCACTAACTTGTGACAAAAAATAAAAGCTTCCATGAACTCACTATGCCCATCAGCGAATACCTTGGGATGTCTTCTTTCCAAAATGGGGTCACTTGTGGGGTAGTTATACTGCCCTGGCATTCTAGGGGCCCAAATGTGTGGTAAGGAGTTTGAAATCAAATTCTGTAAAAAATGGCTGGTGAAATCCGAAAGGTGCTCTTTGGAATGTGGGCCCCTTTGCCCACCTAGGCTGCAAAAGTGTCACACATGTGGTATCTCCGTATTCAGGAGAAGTTGGGGAATGTGTTTTGGGGTGTCATTTTACATATACCCATGCTGGGTGAGAGAAATATCTTGGCAAAAGACAACTTTGTATAAAAAAATGGTAAAAGTTGTCTTTTGCCAAGATATTTCTCTCACCCAGCATGGGTATATGTAAAATGACACCCCAAAACACATTCCCCAACTTCTCCTGAATACGGAGATACCAGATGTGTGACACTTTTTTGCAGCCTAGGTGGGCAAAGGGGCCCACATTCCAAAGAGCACCTTTCGGATTTCGATGGTCATTTTTTACAGAATTTGATTTCAAACTCCTTACCACACATTTGGGCCCCTAGAATGCCAGGGCAGTATAACTACCCCACAAGTGACCCCATTTTGGAAAGAAGACCCCCCAAGGTATTCGCTGATGGGCATAGTGAGTTCATGGAAGTTTTTATTTTTTGTCACAAGTTAGTGGAATATGAGACTTTGTAAGAAAAAAAAATAAAAATTCCACTAACTTGGGCCAAAAAAATGTCTGAATGGAGCCTTACAGAGGGGTGATCAATGACAGGGGGGTGATCAATGACAGGGGGGGGGTGATCAGAGAGTCTATATGGGGTGATCACCCCCCTGTAAGGCTCCATTCAGATGTCCGTATGTGTTTTGCGGATCCGATCCATGTATCCGTGGATCCGTAAAAATCATACGGACATCTGAATGCAGCATGACAGGGGGGTGATCAATGACAGGGGGGTGATCAGGGAGTCTATATGGGGTGATCACCCCCCCTGGAAGGCTCCAGGGAGACGCCTGTATGTGTTTTGCGGATCCGATCCATCTATCAGTGGATCCGTAAAAATCATGCGGACGTCTGAATGGAGCTTTACAAGGGGTTGATCAATGACAGGGGTGTAATCAATGACAGGGGGGTGATCAGGGAGTCTATATGGGGTGATCACCACAGTCATTGATCACGCCCCTTTAAGGCTCCATTCAGACGTCCGTATGCGTTTTGCGCATCCGATCCATCTATCAGTGGATCCGTAAAAATCATGCGGACATCTGAATGGAGCTTTACAGGGGGTTGATCAATGACAGGGGGGTAATCAATCACAGGGGGGTGATCAGGGAGTCTATATGGGGTGATCACCACAGTCATTGATCACGCCCCTGTAAGGCTCCATTCAGACGTCCGTATGCGTTTTGCGGATCCGATCCATCTATCAGTGGATCCGTAAAAATCATGCGGACGTCTAAATGGAGCTTTACAGGGGGTTGATCAATGACAGGGGGGTAATCAATGACAGGGGGGTGATCAGGGAGTCTATATGGGGTGATCAGGGGTGATCAAGGGTGAATAAGGGGTTAATAAGTGTCGGGGGGGGGGGGGTGTAGTGTAGTGGTGCTTGGTGCAACATATTACTAAGCTACCTGTGTCCTCTGGTGGTCGATCCAAACAAAGGGGACCACCAGAGGACCAGGTAGCAGGTATATTAGACGCTGTTATCAAAACAGCGTCTAATATACCTGTTAGGGGTTAAAAAAAACACATCTCCAGCCTGCCAGCGAACGATCGCCGCTGGCAGGCTGGAGATCAACTCTCTTACCTTCCGTTCCTGTGAGCGCGCGCGCCTGTGTGCGTGCGTTCACAGGAAATCTCGCGTCTCGCGAGATGACGCGTATATGCGCGACTGTGCGCAGCGCTGCCACCTCCGGAACGCAAATCTGCGTTAGGCGGTCCGGAGGTGGTTAAAGGGGTTGTCCCACTAAAATTATTCTACAGTTTTCAAACCTGCATCTGGATCTGAATACTTTTGTAATTACATGTAATTCAAAATTTTGCATAGTTACTGAGTTTTTCAAGAAAATGTATCTGTATAGCGCCTCCTGCTGTTTATTTTTTTCTTTCTTTGACCTGCTCACTGAGAAGGCCGCACATGCTCAGTTTCATCTTTCAACTGCCCCCTGAGCTGTGATAGGGAGAGCTGAGACACGCCCCCTCAGTTGCAGCAGAAAAGACACTCCCCCTGAGCTGCCAGCTTGATATAAATCTAGCAGAGCAATGAATGTGGAGATCTCTGGATCCATGTGAAGTACAGAGCTGGTTCTAGCTTTGTTAGAAAGAGATTGTCATGTACTGTATGATATCTGATTTTCATTTCTTACATTAGTCATGGGATAACCCTTTTAAGACAGGCTTTCAATATCAGATTGGCCAGTGTCCAACACCCCACACCCCTGGCGATTAGCTATTGCTATGTAGCTCTGGCTCCACAACTACACCGCTCTGTCCATTTAGTAGTGGATGGAGCTGGTAACTGCAGTATTGCCTCCATTCACTTCAGAGGGATCAGTGCTGCAGTTACCAGCTCCGTCCACTACACTGTGGACAGAGCTGTGTAGTTGTGGCGCCAGGGCTGTCAGACTCCGCCAATCTGATATAGATGGCCTATCCTGAGCTGTAACTGCAGCTGAACGTGAAGATGAAGGGGTAGGTACTGAGAAATCCATCATGCCTGCGCAGGTCAGAGGGCTGCCAGATTTTTAGAAAAGCCTAGACAACCGCTTTACATTTTATTTTCTATATTTACCTGTAAATATGGTCTTGTGTATGGGAAATTCTGTTTGGCAATTCGTTTGCGAGTATGTGAGTAATCAATGTTCATCTGATTAGATAATCATGCTTTGTCATTTCTTGATATGTGAGAGGAGGAAGACATTTATTTAGCTGATTTTAGCAGGTATTACTCAGTGGCGCCATAAGAAAATGATGTGCAATAAAATCTGTGTAAAAACAATAAGTCAGTCCTAAGGGGGGGGGACTGTCTGCTTTCTTGACATCTCCATGAGATAAGAACTCTTTCACATTTTCTAGGTTCTCTGCATTGTGTTGTTCCTTTTGGTATTCCTCCTGGAAATGTATGCATAATTTGAAAACTGAGTGTTACCATTCCCTTTAGGGTGCATTCACACGACCGTATTTTTGGCTCCGCATCCGTACCGCAATTTTGCGGAACGGGTGCGTACCCATTTATTTCAATGGGGCCGCAAAAGATGCGGACAGCACACAATGTGCTGTCCGCATCCGTAGATCCGTTCCGCGGCCCTGCAAAAAAGATTGAGCATGTCCTATACTTGTCCGCAATCGCTGACAAGAATAGGCATTTCTATCATAGGGCCGGCTACATTCACACAGCCGGTATCCGTGTTTTGCTGATCCGCAATTTGCGGACCGCAAAACACATACGGTCGTGTGATTGTAGCCTTATCAATAGTGTGTGTCCCTACATGCACCAGTCAGTGCTAACAGTGTCAGACTGTGTAGAGAGACACCCTATTGACAGGGGAAAGATCATGCCCAGTTCATGCATTTCCAGGAGGAATAACATAGGAACAGAGTTCAAAGAATAGATGCTCCAGAGTTGTCATTTCAGGAGAAATATAAATAATTGTTATAAAGGCATGCTCGGAGCACTAATGGTTCCCCTATTAAATCTGTGTCCTCCTTTCCTTCTGTCTTAGTAGGGCACTTGAACATCCTAGGGTGGCTTTTTGTTTACAGAGGTTTTCCATGCTCCTCATATTGATGACCTATCCTCAGTATAAGTAATCCATATGTCGGTAAGGGTCTGACACCTGCACCCCCGCAGATCTCATTTTACTCATTTTGGGCAAAAAATTATTTTTTCAATTGGTCTTAAATTGGTCTCCATGACCGCAGGGATCAGAAACCTCAAAGTGCCCATATTTTTTAAAATTAACCCCCCCTCCTGCAGCTCTCTGTGTTTTTGTGCCTCTGGGCGCAGCGGGGGAGGGAGGATTGCGGGCAGTGTGGGGGGCGGGTGCGCGATCTTCCGCCCGCCCCCTGTTTATTTTCATGATGGCCGAGCAGTTGAATCAGAGTGTCAGCTCATTGCTGACACTCCGATTCAAACGGCGGACATCTGTGCAGATGTCCGCCGTTTTAACCCCTTCCATGCTGCGGTCCGTAGGGACCGCTGTATGGAAGAGGTGAAGAGGGAGGAAGCTCCCTCTCCCATCGGGGGGCTACTGTGCCTTTGCAGCCCCCGGACAGGATGGGGTCACAGAGGGAGGGAACCCTCCTCCCTCCCCTTCCCCGTCTGCTCAGTTGTGGCAGACGGGGAAGGTTCCCATGGCAACAGGACGCCTTCTCAGGCATCCTGCTGTCCATGGTGCTGAACAGATCTGTGCTAAAGGCAGAGATCTGTTCAGACAAAGTGTAAGTAAAATACAGTGCAGTACCCTATATAGTGTACTGTACTGTATTATACAGACATCAGACCTACTGGATCTTCAAGAACCAAGTGTGTCTGGGTAAAAAAAAAATGTTAAAGTGAAAAAAAGTAAAAATAGAAAAAAAACACATTTATCCCTGATTAAAAATTAAAAAAATAAAATTCCCTACACATGTTTTATATCACCGCGTCCGTAACGACCCGATCTATAAAATGGTCATGTTACATTCCCCGCACGGTAAACGCCATAAAAGATAAATACTATGATGAAATTTAAATTTTGCTCACCTTACTTCCAAAAAAAGGTAATAAAGGTGATCAAAAAAGTCGTATGTACGCCAAAATAGTGTCATTTAAACCGTCGTCTCATCCCGCAAAAAATGAGCCCCTACATGAGACAATGGCCCGAAAAAAAAAAAAAAATATGGCTCTCAGACTATGGAGACACTAAAATGATTTTTTTTGTTTCAAAAATGATATTATTGTGTAAAACCTTAATATATAAAAAAGGTACACATATTAGGTATTGCCGTGTCCGTAAGAACCTGCTCTATAAAAATATCACATGATTTAACCCCTCAGGTGAACAACGTAAAAATAAAAAATAAAAATGCTGTAAAAAAAGCCATAATTTTGTCACCTTACATCACAAAAAGTGTAATAGCAAGCGATCAAAAAGGTATATGCACCCCAAAATCATACCATTAAAACAGTCATCTCATCCTGCAAAAAATGAGACCCTAACTAAGACAATCGCCCAAAAAAATAAAAAAAAATATGGCTCTCGGACACTAAAATGATTTTTCTTGTTTCAAAAATGATATTATTGTGTAAAACTTAAATAAATTTAAAAAAGTAAACATATTAGGTATCTCTGCGTCCGTAACAACCTACTCTATAAAAATAGTACATGATCTAATCTGTCAGATGAACGTTGTAAATAATAAAAAATAAAAACGGTGGTATTTTTTGGCAAATTTTCCATTTTAATCCAAACAAAACTCAATAATTATTGCCCTGATTCTTTAGTTTATAGAAACACCCCATATGTGGTCGTAAACCTCTGTACGGGCACACAGCAGGGCGCAGAAGGAAAGGAATGCCATATGGATTTTGGAAGGCAGTTTTTGATGGACTTGTTTTTTGACACCATGTCCCATTTGAAACCCCCCTGATGCACCCCTAGAGTAGAAACTCCAAAAAGTGACCCCATTTAAGAAACTACACCCCTCAAGGTATTCAAAACTGATTTTACAAACTTTAACCCTTTTAAGTGTTCCACAAGAGTCAATGGCAAATGGAGATGAAATTTCAGAATTTCTATTTTTTGTTACTTTGCTTTACAAAAAGTGTAATATAGAGCAACCAAAAATCATATGTACCAAAAAACTGCCACCTTATCCCGTAGTTTCCAAAATGGGGTCACTTTTTTGGAGTTTCTACTCTAGGGGTGCATCAGGGGGCTTCAAATGGGACATGGTGTAAATAAACCAGTCCAGCGAAATCTGCCTTCCAAAAACCACACGGCGTTCCTTTCCCTATACGCCCTGACGTGGGGCCATAGAGTGGTGTACGACCACATATCGGGTGTTTCTGTAAACCGCAGAGTCAGGGCAATAAATATAGAGTTTTGTTTGGCTCTTAACCCTTGCTTTGTTAGTGGAATAAATGGATTAAAATGGAAAATTTGGCTAAAAATTTAAATTCTGAAATTTCATCTCCATTTGCCATCAACTCTTGGGGAACACCTAAAGGGTTAATAATGTTTGTAAAATCAGTTTTGAATACGTTGAGGGGTGTAGTTCTAGAATGGGGTCACTTTTGGGTGGTTTCTATTATGTAAGCCTTACAAAGTGACTTCAGACCTGAACTGGTCCCTAAAAAGTGGGTTTTTGAAAATTTTCAAGATTTGCATCTAAACTTCTAAGCCTTGTAACGTCCCCAAAAAATAAAATGGCATTCCCAAAATGATCCAAACAAGAAGTAGACATATGGGGAATGTAAAGTAATAACTTTTTTTGGAGGTATTACTATGTATTATAGAAGTAGAGAAATTGAAACTTGGAAATTTGCAAATTTTTCCCAAATTTTTGTAAATTTGGTATTTTTTTATAAATAAAAATGAATTTTTTTGGCTCCATTTTACCAGTGTTATGATGTACAATATGTGACGAAAAAACAATCTCAGAATGGCCTGGATAAGTAAAAGCGTTTTTAAGTCATCACCACATAAAGTGACACGTCAGATTTGCAAAAAATGGCCAAGTACTTAAGGTGAAATAGGGCTGAGTCCTTAGGGGGTTAAGGTGGGTTTACATAGGCCAATGGAACAGCTGTTCCTTCACTTCTCCTTCACAGTATGAGGACTATAGCAATCCCTCATCCCCATACAGAATCATTGTTGTTAGGCAGCAGATGGCTGTTTAGACCGCACAATCTGCTGCCCAGGAACTATGATTGGAGTGTCTGCACGAATGATGGGAGCATTTTGCTCATTCCTTCAGTAATCAGCTTCACATGGTTAGATTATCAGGAATGAGTGTTTGCATGTCGTTCCCAATAATTTTGGCGATTATTGGTACATGTAAATCCACCTTTACTTAAAGGGGTTCTGCACTTACTTAAAGGGGTTCTCCCCTGGATAGATCATCAGCTTCTGATCAGCGTGGGTCCGACACCCGGGACCCCCGCCGATCAGCTGTTTGAGAAGGCAGCGGTGCTCCAGCAGCGCTGCGGCCTTCTCACTGTTTACCGCCGGCCCACTGACGTCACCACTAGTATCAACTAGAGTGGGCGTGGCTAAGTTCCATTCAAGTGAACAGAGCTTAGCCCCGCCCACGCTAGTTGATACTAGTCGTGATGTCAGTGGGCCGGCGGTAAACAGTGAGAAGGCCGCGGCGCTGCTGGAGCGCCGCTGCCTTCTCAAACAGCTGATCGGTGGTGGTCCCGGGTGTTGGACCCCCGCCGATCAGAAGCTGATGATCTATGCAGAGGATAGATCATCAGTTAAATGAAAGTGCAGAACCCCTTTAAGCCACGTTTTTATCAGTAAGATAAGAATTGAGCCTTAATGAGTGTTTATAAGATCAGAGATTAGGAGCCGTCCACTGAGCTGCCTGACGAAACTGAGAGGTAATTCAGATCCTGCTACTCGAGAATCTTAGCCCTGTACAGAGAAAAGGGTTCCAAATTTTCAAATAAAGACCAATTGAAAAAATGATTTTTAGCCCAAAATGAGTACAATGCAATAATAATAAAAAAAAAATGTCCCCTTTCACATTTTTTAGAGGAGCAGAACAACGAAAAAAATGGAAATGCTGGTTTTGGCACATAACTGTTAAAAACTAAGCCAAACAGACCCTATTGACTATAATGGGCTCTGTTCGGTTTCCATTGAGGTGTCTGCTTTTTCGGTGTAAAGAAATGTCCTGCGTCCTGTCTTTTTTTTGGTGGAATATGTGACTTAGGGTCCGAATGGAGAGTCCACCGCAAATGTGAACAAGCTCTTATTGTCTAGGGCAGGGGTGGTCAACCTTACAGACACCTTACAGATATGACCCCCATGCTCAGATATGACCCCCATGCTCAGATCTCCCCCCCCCATGCTCAGATCTCCCCCCCCCATGATCAGATCTCTCCCCCCCCCCCCCATGCTCAGATCTCCCCCCCCCCCCCCCCATGCTCAGATCTCCCCCCCCCCCCCCCCCCCATGCTCAGATATGACCCCAATTGCTCAGATCAGAACCTCCCATGCTCAGGTCTATAATTTGAAAAAAATCTCATCCCTCTCCTGATCAGGCACTGGGCTCCTGCTCGGGCACCTGCTACTCTGCAGGTCTGACACGCTCTCCACTGTGACTTGATTAGCACAATGTCAGGTCATAGTATGTGTCTCCACGTACTATGTTCTGACATTGTGTGCATCAGGACGTAGTGGAGAGTGAGCTGGAGCTGCAAAGTAGCAACAGTGTCTGGTCAGGAAAAGACATCTGAGCATGGGGTAGAAAGTAAGCCAACCTGACTGCTTCCCGGCTCCACAGCTAGAGCCGCACTTGAAGAAGCAAAGAGCCGCATGCGGCTCAAGAGCCACAGGTTGGCCACTTCTGGTCTAGGGTGTAGTTGGCTGTTAAACTATATTTCCATGAACAAACAGTAAAAGATTGTTCGTCCTTCAATGCAACAAAATAATGTGTTTGTCTTCTTCTCCCGTATTGCTTTCATGTCATAGATAGTTAAAAGATAAACATTGGACTCAAAAGAAGTGATTAAATAAAGTAGTCGTTGGGATTGCTTGATGGATGATTTTTCTTAGGATGTTGTCTCGTTAGTTTTTTTGCATCTGAATACCAGGAACATGGTTTTGCTCCTCTTCTTTTGAGGATTGTTGTAGAGTTCCTCTCTTAAAAATGCTGATAAGCTCTGAATGATGCTTGCTAAATGTGTGTGTGTGTATATACAGTATGGGAGAGGTATATAAAAGTTTAGTTCATGTGACATGACGTTTGATTATTTTTTTCGAACATTTTCTTTCTCATCAATAATCAGCACCGGAAGTATGTCTCTCTTTTTTAAATTCTTTTAAAATACTTGCTTTTTCTTGTAAACAGGTGAGCTAAATCCACAGTATGTCATTTGGGTTAGCGGTTTTAGCTGTGGGTTTTATTTCTTTTCCAATGATAGATGAGATCTGTAGCAAAACCGCATCTAATCCGCAATTATAAATTGCAGATTCAGTTGCACTCGTGTGCAGGTCACCTTAAAGCATCCTCTTTTCTTCATCTTCAAAGTGGTTTTATTGGATTATAATATTAATGGCACGTTCCTGTCAACCCTGCTTCTCAGTTTATTGAAGGGGCTTTTGAATGGAACTCAGCTGTAGTACCTGTCATGACCGCTGCAAAATGTATGAAGCTGTGCCTGGTTTGCTTGTCTAGCTAACAATAATGGGGAGCTCCATACCCCCTCAGCTGATCAATGGCGGTGCCAGAAGTTGGACCCCCACTGATCAGCACCGCAGCAGCCAAAACAGCTGATTGGTGGGGTGCCGAATGTCAAGCTTCACCAATCGGATATTGATGGGCCATCAGTATCTGTAGCCTAGGGAACCCCTTTAAGCATTCCTTTTTGCTCGGTTGCTTCAGATCCTTTGTAATTGTCTTGTAAAAAATGTACTCTTTGGCTGCTTAAAGTCTTAGGTGAGTTATTGTCAAAATTACCCCACATTACAGATTTATCACTGATTTACTGTCTTTACATATGGGCGTGAAGGGTATGTATTAAAATAGAGTCCACCACCCATTTGTCATCTTCTGGACCAGTTACACCTGAACTGGGTGATCTTAACAGCAGTGACTCTATCCTGGGTAATGAGTGTCCTGGTGTCATTCGTTTTAGTGGAAATCTCATACTGTACATCACAGTCTAAGTGCTGAATTACCTCGAGGCTTCTAATTGCTGGATCACTACAAGTGCAGTAATCCTGTAGGAGAGGTTGGTAACGTAACTCCAAAGATTTTACAGCTGTGTCCTGTAAACGGACCTTGTGTTCTTTTTAACATGAATCTTCATAGTGATTGCGGGGTTAGGAGAAGCGGTGGTCTCCGTGTTGGAGGCTTTGTTGAGTCAAAAAGAGTGGACAAAAAAGTCTCGCAAGCAGGAGTTTTTTGTCTGTCAAAAAAGCAGCATCCTGAATGGAAACGGATTGGACTGTTCCTCTAAAGGTGGACCCAATGTATGTATTATGTGGGCGGTCATTCATTTGACAAGCAGAGAAGGCACCAGTGGCAGACGTCATGGGGTAGAAGGATCGGTATGTTAAATTTCCCCAGCAGATAGCCTGCAACCAGACTTTTTGGACAGCGGCTTATCCCCTTATAATAATATCCCCTTATTAATAACGCATGCTCCGCTAATGTGAGCTTGTATGCTTATGGAAAGAGCTTATTGTTGATAGAACGGTAGTATAACCATCTAAGGGGCTGTTCACATAACGCTAGTTTGGGTTTTTATTGATGGGATAAATGCCTGTTTTCAGAACAACTTTCCAACATCTAAACCTGACAAGGACTGAAAAACTGAAACACTCAGCTTTTCTCGCATATCAAAAATATTTTACGGGGTTGTGCATATCTGTGCTACTCATTTCTGTTTCCGAATCATATCGCACACCAGCGGCACTCAACAGAGCCATTGACTATAATGGGTTCTATCTGGTTTCCATCCCGATGTGATCATTTGTCCATCGTTTTGTTTTGGACAGGATCTGAACATTTGTTTCTCCTGACTTCATCCCAGTACACATGCATGTTCCGCCAAACATGTATTTGTATTTGAACGGGGAGAGCAGAGAAAGCTGTTACCAGACACTTCTGGCGGCTTGTCTCCCCGAAGAACAAAAGGATGGGGCAAAAATATTCATTACACCTGATCCTTCTCTCCCCGGACATCATCTGTTGGGAGCTCTCCCCACATCTGAGAATATTGGACAAACTCGTCCTTTTCGGTGAATTCGGCTAACAATAATACATTTATGTGTATGGGGGCCTTTTGGCAGGTGTGTAGAAAATCCTAAATTAGCCTTTCCGGCTGTCTAAAGTCTCTAGTTGATGGCCAGCCACAGCTTCATAATTCAGATTGATACAGGCAGAGGCTTACCTCCCTGAGACGTCCATACTCATTATTGGGATAAAAGCCTCCTTCAATGTTATTAGTATTAAATTAAGCTTTGGATTTATCTCTGTGGTTTATCATCAAAGGTACACAGATGAGTATTGTCAAAGAGAACAATTCGGAGCGTCAGTCATGGTTAATGTTCCTTCACTGCGCTTATCTCCGACATGGTTGGTCAGTCATACAATGCCAGACGGACACTCCTCTGATTGATCAATGCAGTTTAGTGAGTGAGGTTAAAAAAAATAAAAAAATAAATAAATAAATCGCCCCAGACTCTGAATCCCATGATGTTCAATACATATATATGAAGGATTATCCCAGACTGTAAATTGCAGTGTTAAAAAATATTTAGAAAAAATCCAGATTATCTTGCATTTCTGTCCAGAAATGAGTGTCGGATGATCAATACTTCTCAAATGCCGGAGATACAAAAGTAGTGTGTGTGTCACTCATATTGTGTGATACTGTTCATGTCAAGACTCCATTTCTATTGAGTGTGTTACATTCAACCATCCGTGGAACATAGAAAGTTTTTGTATTGACTGCTCTTTATGGTTGGTTTGACTTCTGGAAAGCAAGTGAGAATAATGAGAAATGAGAATTTATTTTATTTTTTCATATTCCTACGTATCCTTTTCTTTAAATATACAATTTTTGTTGTTACAGATGGTTCAAGTGATGCAAGATGTACAGAGACAGAGGTAAGCCACGTTCTTCATTCTGATTGAGCTCTCCTATGTACAAATGTGGTGATTGCACCAAGTGCAGGTATTGAAGATGAGATAATATAGAGGTGCATGTGTTACACTGGCGTGTATATATGTGTGCACACAGCATGGATTTGCTTGTTCACAATTTGCACCCATTTACAAACTCTCTGCATATTCAATGATTGCTAGGACTACAGAGGAAGCACCATCCTGTACCACCGGCAGCCTGCCATGTATTGTCGTAGAGTTGTCACGATAACAAAATTTTGATTCGGTTTCGATACCCAAAAGTATTGAGATACTGGATACTATTCGATAGAATAGAATGACTAATAAATCGTTTGATGCATGTATCTTTACAGAGGAAGATGTTCTAAGTTTGCTGTCTAAGGTGAAGACAAATAAGTCACAGGGGCCTGATGAGATACACCCAAAATTATTAAAAGAGCTTAGTGGTGAGCTGGCAAAACCGTTAACAGATTTATTTAACCAATCATTACTAACAGGAGTCGTCCCGGAAGATTGGAAATTGGCTAATGTCGTGCCCATTCACAAGAAAGGTAGTAGGGAGGAATCGAGCAACTATAGACCAGTGAGTCTGACATCAATAGTAGGCAAATTAATGGAAACCCTATTAAAGGATAGGATTGTGGAACATCTAAAATCCCATGGATTGCAAGATGAAAAACAACATGGGTTTACTTCAGGGAGATCATGTCAAACAAATCTTATAGATTTTTTTGACTGGGTGAATAAAATAATAGACGGTGGAGGTGCAGTAGACATCGCATATCTAGATTTTAGTAAGGCTTTTGACACTGTCCCACATAGAAGACTTATCAATAAACTGCAGTCATTGAGCATGGACTCCCATATTGTTGAGTGGATTAGGCAGTGGCTGAGTGACAGACAACAGAGGGTGGTAGTCAATGGAGAACATTCAAAACAAGGTCATGTTACCAGTGGGGTTCCACAGGGATCTGTACTGGGACCGATTTTGTTTAATATCTTCATAAGTGATATTGCAAAAGTCCTCGCTGGTAAGGTTTGTCTTTTTGCTGATGACACAAAGATAGGTAACAGGGTTGATGTTCCTGGAGGGAAACGCCAAATGGAAAAGGATTTAGGAAAACTAGAAGAATGGTCAGAACTCTGGCAACTGAAATTTAATGTGGATAAGTGCAAAATAATGCACCTGGGGCGTAAAAACCCATGGGCAGAATATAGAATATTTGACACAGTCCTGACCTCAGTATCTGAGGAAAGGGATTTAGGAGTAATTATTTCAGAAGACTTAAAGGTGGGAAGACAATGTAATAGAGCAGCACGAAATGCCAGCAGAATGCTTGGATGTATAGGGAGAGGTATAAGCAGTAGAAAGAGTGAAGTGCTTATGCCGCTGTACAGAACACTGGTGAGACCTCACTTGGAGTATTGTGCGCAGTACTGGAGGCCATATCTCCAGAAGGATATAGATACTCTAGAGAGAGTTCAGAGAAGAGCTACTAAACTAGTACATGGATTGCAGGATAAAACTTACCAGGAAAGGTTAAAGGACCTTAATATGTATAGCTTGGAAGAAAGAAGAGACAGAGGGGATATGATAGAAACTTTTAAATACATAAAGGGAATCAACTCGGTAAAGGAAGAGAGCATATTTAAAAGAAGAAAAACTACCACAAGAGGACACAGTTTTAAATTAGAGGGGCAAAGGTTTAAAAGTAATATAAGGAAGTATTACTTTACTGAGAGAGTAGTGGATGCATGGAATAGCCTTCCTGCAGAAGTGGTAGCTGCAAATACAGTGAAGGGGTTTAAGCATGCATGGGATAGGCATAAGGCCATCCTTCATATAAGATAGGGCCGGGGGCTATCCATAGTATTCAGTATATTGGGCAGACTAGATGGGCCAAATGGTTCTTATCTGCCGACACATTCTATGTTTCTATGATAGCACGCAAAAAAAAAAAAAAATCACAAAAAATGCCCATATACTAAACTCATGTTGCCGGCTCAAAAAGATTACGGCAATACCAAACTTGTATAGTTTTTATTTAGTTTTAGTAAAAACCTTTGGGAAAAACATTTAAAAATTTTCTTTGTATCGCCATTTTCTGACAGCCATAACTTTTTTTTATTTTTGGTCGACAGAGCTGTATGAGGGCTTCTTTTTTCAATCCACCTTAAAGGGATTCTGTCAGACAGATTTTAACTACAGAGCTTTTCATATCATATCCGTCTCCTTGAACTAGATAAAAATATACTAGTCTTACCCCCACATGTCTTTTCATTTTTGCTAAAAATCGCTTTTATTCATATGCTAATTACCTTTATAAGGAGCCCAAGGGGCTGTCCCTCCGGCCGTTGGAGCCCAGCCGCACCCCTTATCTTGGAGCCCAGCGCCGACCCGCTGTTAATTATTCACTCCTCTCCCCGGCGTTTCCCCCCCCCCCCCCCAGTGCGCTGTAATCTTGCGTGGATCAAGGGCGCATGCGCGAGATTACGGCGCACTGGGTTAAAAAAAAACGCTGGTGAGAGGAGTGAATAATTAACAGCGGGGCGACGCTGGGCTCTAACGGCCCAAGGGACAGCCCCTTGGGCTCCTTATGAAGGTAATTAGCATATGATAAAAGAAAAGACAAATGGTGGCTCTCTCACTGTACTACTTCTAGATTGGTGCACAACCCCTCAGCACTCCCAATTGCTGATACGTAGGAATTGAAAAAAACTTGAATAGGGGGTCACTCAAAATATCAGGCAAACACTTGGAGGTATGTATCCACACTCACTTTATAGTACATATAATACACAGTAACAAATGCTATTTAAAACATATCATTAAATACAAAAAATACAATATAAAATATAAACCGCTAAATCCCAAATGTCTCTTGAGGTTATAACCGCAATTGGGCAATAATTGTTCCAAACCAACTCAAGCTGACCGCCAGGTCCCAAGTGTCTGTTAAATATGAGAACCACAAATGGGGGATAACAGTTCCAAACTGACTCCGGTTGCCGTTACTGTGTATTATATGTACTATAAAGTGAGTGTGGATACATACCTCCAAGTGTTTGCCTGATATTTTGAGTGACCCCCTATTCAAGTTTTTTTCAATTAGCATATGATTTTTAGCAAAAATTAAGACATATGGGGGTAAGACTTGTATATTTTTATCTAGTTCAAGGAGACGGATATGAAAAGCTTTGTAGCTAAAATCTGGCTGACAGAATCCCTTTAAGTATAAGAAAATACAGTGATGTCACAAAACAAATCACAAACATAGACACCACAGGGGGGGTAATAAAGAGAGTGATGTCACAACTTGGGGGTAATCACCAAAGTGAAGTAACGGCACAGGAATAATAGTAACAGGAGTATGCAGGGTGGTGTCACAAAACAGAGATGACACACACACACACACAGAGCGATATCACTGTCCATAGATAAAAACACTGACGTCATGAGTAAGGGTTAAGGATATATGCATGTTTGCAGCATTTAGTAATGTCAAAAACATCATAACCATAGTAATGTCACCGCCAATAGCTAAGGATCACATCATAATACAACGCACAGCACATCGATAAGCAAGGCGGTGATATCCCCAAGTACCTTTTCAGCACTAGATGTTTAGTGTATCCCCAATATCAGATAAGTGTGTGTGTATAAAATATACTTATTGTGGGCTAAGGCTGGTGGTGGTAAGGAGGGCTGGGGGGGTAGGTAGCACGTAACATACTTGGATGCAGTCTGGGTCTGGATGTAGTGTTGCTGCTGGGGTGAATCAAACCATTATCCAAGGTCCATGTATCTTCTAAAGGCAAAAGCACACAGGTTTCATTACAAATACAATTTTTGCAGGGTTCACGCGTTTTTCGGATCCTGGACCCTGCTTTATTCAAAGTGATAGGGCTGTGTTGTGGAACCTACACACCACTGGGTCATGAGTGACTTTGTGCAGGGGAAAATTGCTGTGCTTTATTAGTGGGGGGCAAATATTGTGTGGTAATATGCCATGATATAAATCAGTTCAAGACCAGGCCATTTACCTCGATAATTTCTGGGATACATGAGGCTTTATCTTTATGGCACTTTTTTAAATTGGTGTTTTTTCAATTTATTTTTTGGTGAGATCAGGGGAAATAAGTAAAATAAAAAATGTATGTGTGTGTGTATGTATGTGTATATATATATATATTATGTATATATATTTTTTAAACACAAATTACCATTAAATTACCTTTAATTGTGTTGACCTTTCCGTTATAGTAGTATTTGTATTGTGGACGTATAGTTTTGGTTTGTTGGTGGTGGTGCTCCAGCTTTGGTTTGGGCTTGTGGCCCCATCCCTTTTTTTATAAACTTTTAAAAATATTGTGTACATATACACTCCTCAACATTGAAATTGCAACCCAAAGAAGAAGTCATGGAATTATGGACATCACAAAAAATGGAAACAAAATATTCAAAACATCTGAGCTGTTAGTGTACCCGAAGTGAAGTCTAGAGAGGTCCCACTACCGTACATTATGCTACCCCGCTCCATAATCTCTGGATTAGGGCCAGTGTGACGTTTCCCCTCCGAAGGAGTCTTCGTGTCGTTGCCCGTATGATCTCCAGACCAATCCCTGGCTATCATTGCAGCCCACTCCATAGTGAGATTTATCATTTAAGAGGATAGACCTCCATTTCAGGCTCCATTGCTGTCTTGCTTTCCACTATGATAGCCTTTGAGAGAGGTGGAGTAAGGTCAATGGAGCACTTGTACCTGGACTAGGAGAGGACTCCAGCATAACGTAAACCGGACAGATCCGTTATGCAGGCCATAGACTTCTATTATGATGGAATGTATAACGGAATGCCTCTAAAGGCATTCCATCATGGAATTGTGTTATGATCCGTAGTAACGAATCCATAACGCAATTCAGTAAATACACGAACACGAACCCGCACACGAACTTCAAAATATGAAATTCACTCATCCCTAACCTGGACGTCTGGCTTGTAGCTCAGTGTCGTGAAAATGCCTTCTGATGGCTTGTGTAGACACTATTTGCCCCCCTAGGCTTGGGGTGTGATATCCAGTTTTACCTGCAGTACAGAATGGATCAATATTCTTCTAATCAGACGAAACGTCTGTGCAGAGGTTCACCTCAGTGCACCTCTTGATGTCGTTCCAGTTTGTCGTTCTTCTCCCAACCACCGGGACACACAATGTTGAACAGTGCTGACAGTGGAGTTATCTGCTGGAGTGATAAACCAAGGTCTCTCAGTTCATGTATTCTGTCCCTCTGTTTGTGACAAGAGATGATAACTGGCATGTCAGCGAACAGGAGGCATCACACAATCTTCCCACACAACTGGATCTGTTTTTTTTTAATTTTATGTGGCTAAAAAACTTTCCTTTCAATCTGGCTTTTATGCCCCTCCCACATGCCACAGATTGGAGCTAGGTGCTTGAAAATTTGATCATCTGCTTCCTCGATTTGTGCAACTTTATGGCTTGTCCTTCTTGTTGCAATTTCACAGTTGAGTGTATTTTGACTTTGTCTATTTGGGGACTTTTTAACAATACATAGTTTTTTTCATTGCTGATTGTCCCTATAACTGGGACTAACTAACTCCAGTTACACGAGTAGTACAACCTCCTGACATACTGTAGAGAAGCTGAGACACGCCAGGTATACAGCTGTATACAGCTTTGTATAGAGTGATCAGTAAGGCAGAGACAGTAACATACTGCCTCTGCCTTCTCTCTGGAGTGCAGACCAGCTTCCTGCCTAAAGACATTGGGCATAATAACATGATTTATATGGAATGGAAAGTATATTTGAAAAGAGGCAGTCTTAAGAAATTCGAGAAGCACTGGAGTGCTTGGATTGCTCACCCAGGACTGTATACTACGGATTTGCTGCGTACGCGGGTGTTACCATTCCGTGGCTTCTAAAATACCCAGGGATAGTTGGTTTTTCAGTGACTGCACGGGGGATGGGGGGGGGATTTATGTTTCGGTGGTAGTTTTACAGCCCTTTTGTACTTTTCTGTACTTTTTGTACTTAATGTATTTTTGTATGTTTAAAAAACTTTCTCAATAAACAAATCTGATAAAAAAAAAAAGACATTGGGCAGATCATAAGCATTTAAAGGGGGAAAACTATTTGCAGTGTGAAGCTGCACTTATGTATATGTGTGTGTATATGTGTGTGTGTGTGTGTATATATATATATATATATATATATATATATTTTGCATATACACGAAGGATAGTCTTTTATATATGTATTGTCAAAGTTATATGGCATGTATTTGCAGGACTTGTTATCTGCCACTATGTACACAAGAAGAATAGCACGCAGTGCAGCTGCTGTTATAACTAAGGTGTGTCATTGTGAAAACACTACTATGGAATTCCAGTATGATCATCCTTCTGAGAAACACTATAAATAAAATGAAATTGAAATTTGGGCTTAGTTTACTTGTTTTTCCCCAGAATAACAAGGGTTGTCCAACATTTTGATATTGACGACTATCTTCAGGATAGGTCATAAATATCAGATCGGCATGGGTCCAATTCCCAGCACCCCCGATGATTAACTGTTTTTTTTTTTTTCAATCAAATAGTTTTTATTATTCAAATAAAATTGGCATATCACAAGACATTTGCGTCTACAATTTTTTGTAATTTTCTCCCCTCCACTTCTCATATACACAGAATTGTATAAAAACATTATCATATGTCCACATATTTGATACATCTTCCACAGTTATTGTACATAATGAATATACCAATAAAAAGACAAAACAGTTAGAGTTATTTGACTATAAAGCCCAACATCCGCCACCCCCCCTCTCCCAACTACCAACCCCCCCCCCCCCAAATCAGAGCATACATTTTCAAGACCTTTTTAGATGACGACATGAGTGTGAGACAACCATTCATTCCACAACTTTTCAAACTTCTGAGGGCATCCTCTCCTAACAAACACTCCCCTCTCTAAAGTCAACATCATGCACCTTTCTCACAAATTCATCCACCGTTGGCGGACTCCCCTGGATCCACCTAAAAGCAATCAACTTCCTGGCCACATACAATAGTCTCCCAACCGCCACTTTGACCGCCTCTCCCCCACCAATCTCCTTCACATATCCCAGCACACATATCTTGGGGTCCTTCTGCACCCTCAATTCCAGGTTACGATTAATCAAAGTCAACACCTCATCCCAAAAACTACTTAGCACTGGACAAGCCCAAAGCATATGAAACAGATCTGCACCTTCCGCCATACATTTTGGACAGTTGTCATCAGTTCTAACCCCAATTTTTCGTAAAAACACTGGAGTTTTGTAGACTCTGTGGATGATAAACAATTGTGACAGCTTGCCCTGTTCACTTACAGACACTCTTGGGACTGCCTCCAATATATCTTCCCACTGTTACTAAGGGATGTCCCCCAGATCCTTTTCCCATTTTCTCATCCTTGTAAGAGGGAATTCTATCAAGAATTTGTCTAAAAGCAGAGTATACACCTGTGAAATTAGACCTCTCTTTCCTCCAGCTGGGAGAACCAGTTTATGGACCACATCTGTTTTTGCAATAATGCAACCCTTCCTTATCGTGACATCGTAGGCGTGTGTCTCAGTTGCAGGTATTGATAGAACCACACTTTAGGAATGTTGAATTCTTGCTGTAGGCCTTGAAATGATTTAAATACATTAGTCTCAATCAATTGACCTATCCTCATTACTCCATGGGATTCCCAATTTCGGACTCCTGATAGAGAAATGAACTCTGGCATCAAGTTATTGTTCCATATTGGGGAAAGCTCTCCTACCCCACCAACTCCCCTGATCAATTTCACCTTTGCCCACACTTTTTTCATAAGCTCTATAAGCGTTACTTTCTCTCTCCCCCCATGCATCCCTGCACCCTCCAGAATACCCATAAGATCCCTACTACACAACCAGTGTTGCAGTATTTTCCCCGTCACGTCTGGTAGCTGAAATTCCATCCAACCCTTAAAATGTTGACACTGAGAGGCTAAGAAATATATCCAGGCGTTAGGGACAGCCAAGCCACCTTCAGACTTGGGATATTGCAGCGTCTCCAGCTTAATCCTAGCTTGACCATATTTCCAGATAAGATCTCTAAATATCGAATGTATTTTCCTAAATCTCTCAACTGGGATCCATACAGGGGCATTATTCAATATGTATAGCAACTGAGGCATCATTACCATTTTTAGGAGATTCACTCTGCCCACCACCGACAAAAAGAGTCTACTCCATGTCCTTGCCTTCAGCCTAAAGGTATTTAGTAAAGGAGTTAAATTAAGCTCTTCAAAATCTAGCAGTCTAGGTGTTATATATAGCCCCAAATATTTAAATCTGCCCACCCAGGGATTCAAACTATCTGCCTGCACACCAGAGAGTGCCTGTCCGTCCACCGGCATCAGGGCAGACTTCTGCCAATTTATCCGAAGCCCAGAGAAGCCACCAAATTTATCTATTAAAGCCATGGCCGCATCCAGAGAGCCCCCAGTGTCACCCAGAAATAGCATAGTGTCATCAGCATACATTGCCACTTTATTCTGCGTCTCACCATATCTAAACCCCACAATATGAGGTGACAGGCGGATAAGGGCTGCAAGTGGTTCAATTGCTAACGCAAACAACAAGGGTGACAATGGGCACCCCTGTCTGGTGCCTCTGGCCAAAGAGAAGCTATCTGACAACCCCCCATTAACTCTGATCCGTGCCTTTGGACTTGAATACAACACTTTCACCCACTGAATAAATCGCGCACCAAAGCCCATGACTCTCAAGGTTTCCCATAGGTAGTTCCATTCAACACTGTCAAACGCCTTGGCGGCGTCTAACGCAAGTAAGGCCCTATCTCCTCCATTATCTGCTGGAATATTCAGACTAGCATATACTCTACGGATATTTATAGCAGTCGATTTCCCAGGCATAAAGCCCGTTTGATCCGGGTGCACTATAGTCAGTATTACCCTGGACAGCCTGTTCGCCAACACTTTCGCCAGGAGCTTCACATCTGCTGTTAATAGCGAAATTGGTCTATAGGAATCAGGAACTTTGGGATCTTTCCCAGGCTTAGGAATAACTACTATGATAGCCTCCTGCATAGAATGTGGTAGCGAACCCTTCTCCAGAGAATATTCAAGAACCTTAAGTAATTCAGGAAGAAGTACCCCTTGCAACTTTTTATACACCTCCACTGGTATGCCGTCTGCCCCCGGCGCCTTACCATTCGCCATCCCCCCAAGAGCTACCTCCAACTCCTCCAGCGTGATCGGCTCTTCCAGTCTCTCTCTATCCTCCTCTGATAACACTGATAACTGAGCCTCAGCCAGAAAGGCGGACAGGGCTTCCTCCGAGCTAGACGCCTTGGAAGCATAGAGAGAGACATAAAAACCTTTTAGAATATCTAATATCCCTTTTGTATCCTGGCTACTATTCCCATTACCATCCATCAGCTCTTGTATACAAGAAGAACCCCTCTGTGCCTGAGAAACCACTGAAAGCAAATGCCCAACTTTCTCTCCTTCCTCAAAAGATCTTTGGCGATAAAAACTACGCTTCCTATCCGCAGCCTGTAGTAGGTGACACCTCAGCTGTTCCTGAGCCACCTCCAGCGCCTCACTATTAGCCATGGTGGGGATTCTACCAAACTCCCTTTCAGCCTCAGTCACTTGTACATGAGCTTTAACATCCGCCTCTCTGGATTTAGATTTATGCTTGCTTATTTCTTTGATCAGTACCCCTCTCAAAAACGCTTTCATGGCATCCCAGACTCCGTGAATTGAAGCCGTCCCTCCATTAATAGAAAAGTACTCCCTGACCTCCAAAGTAATCTCAGACAAATCACCAAGTACATTCAACCAATGCGGGTTACATTTCCACAACCTCGGTCCCTGCCTAAGCACGCCCAGGCACAAATCAACCTGCACCAAGGAATGGTCAGACAACGACCGAGGATGATAAATAACCTCTCTTATCAGTGGTAGCATAACATCATTAACCAAAGCCAGATCTATACGTGATAATGAATGATGCGTAGCAGATCTACATGAAAACACCCGCTTATCCGGGTTACGCAGCCTCCAAGCATCAAGTAAACCAGTTTCCCTCATAATATTCTTAAGAGCCACACTCCCCGGTGATCCACTGGCACCTTCTACCCGACATCTATCTATGGAGTCATTCAATGTACAATTGTAGTCCCCCACTAGCAGCCACGGCAGTCCAGGGAAGTCCGCCACAAAGGTCATAATATCCCTTATTAAAGGGGAAGCAAAAGGTGGAGGCACATACACTGACACCAACACCACCTGGATCCCATCAATCTTGCACACTACACACACATACCTGCCCTCAGCATCCACACATTGCTTCAAATGTTCATATCTTATACTTTTATGCACAATCATACTAACACCCCTGGAGTGAGAGGAATGGATTGCATGTACCACATGTCCTACCCAATTTTTGTTCAGCCACTGCACGTTATCATTGGACAAATGCGTTTCCTGCAAGCAGCAGATAGCTGGCTGAAACCGACCCAAATATTGAAATATACATTGTCGTTTTCTTGCATCAGCCATTCCCCTCACATTCCAGCTCAACACTTTAATCACCTGTGTCATGATGAAAGATTACAGCATGTTTGAATCTCACACTCCATACTAAAGTCACTCTCACATTATTCACACCCCTCACCCATCTCTGACCCGTCCCCCTCCCCCGTGATCAGACTACTTTGAACAGTAACCCCAACCCCCCCTCCCAAACATCCAACTCTAACTCAGGGCAATCTGTAAGCACCATGCCCAATGCTGAACAAAAATCATTTCTGATTCCAACACTCTCCCTCAGGTAGAGAATCCTCTCCACAACTGGGAAATACATTTCTTATCCCAACTTCCTACTCCCGCATCAGGATCTACCATGTGGTAGCAACACTCAATACACTTTATAACTGGTATAACATTAAAGTGATATTAGGGTGCAATCCTATGCATATAAAGTGAACACAAACTGCAAACTGTTTCCTTAAAGTGTCCAGGGCCCCACTTCTCAATTGCCGCTCGTGGACGTCCAGCCACTGTGTCGCTTCATCAGGGTCCTCAAAAAATCTGATGGATCCCAATGCCACCACTCGCAATCTAGCCGGGAACAACATGGCGTACGGAACTTGTAGCACTCTGAGCCTTTTCTTTATATCTATAAATCTGCTCCTCCTCCGCTGCACCTCATTGGAATAATCCGGATAAATGGACACTCTGACCCCATTCATGACCATCTCATCATTGTCCCTTGACTGGCGTAGGATAGTGTCCCGATCTTTAAAGTGTAAAATCTTCGCCAGTATGGGGCGAGGAGGCCTGCCTGGCGGGAGCGGCCGCGAAGGGACTCTGTGCGCCCGCTCAACCGCGTACAGGGAAGATAGGCCCTTCTCATGGAATAACTGGTGCAACCATTTCTCCACAAACTCTGTAGCATTGGCCCCTTCTGTTTTTTCTGGCATTCCAACAATTCGCTGATTATTTCTCCGCGATCTGTTCTCTAAATCATCCGCTTTGGCGTATAAGGCAGCTATATCTTTCCCATTCATTTTTGACGCCATTTGCAGAGGTTGAATAACGTCTTCCAGTGAGGACACCCTCTTTTCCAAATCTGAAGTACGCTCAGAAATCTTGTGCAGGTCGTGCCTGATTATGGACACGTCTGATCTCAGGCTGCCAACTTGTACTGCGAGCACTTTAAGGGTACTGTTGCAGCTTGCCACTGCCACCATTATATCTTTCAGTGTGGGCTCCCTTGTAGAATCAACCCGCAGGTCTACTGGAACTATTGCAGGGACCGCAGATTTGAGCACCGGCTGACCGGAAAAAAACGGGTCATCACCGTCCATGGATCTGTCCTCCTGATCAGAGGAGGTAGGTATATCAGTCCCTTTATCACTGGCCGAATCGCCCACTCCACCGTCCAGTCTGGCATATTTACTGAGTTTAGCAGCCGCGCTCTGGCTCACCGTCTCCTGCAGCGCCGACCCCTCTCCACTTCCGGCGCCATCTTGGCCTTTCTCCATGCGGTCTTGTTTCGCCAGTTTGGACGATTTCCTCGGCATTTTTTTTAGGCTCCGATTTTGTCACCGCAATCACCGGACACCTTCCTCTCTCCAGGTAAAGTAGTTTCAGGCAGTTTGAGTGCGCTTCCACTGTAAATGAACAGGATTTTAGCAGGAGCAGTGAACCGTGCGTCTTACTCCATGCACTCACAAGCCACGCCCCCCGATGATTAACTGTTTGAAGAGACAGTGATCCCTGCGCATTCTTCCTATGCCAGTGACATCACATTCATTGGTAGTATAAATATGCAGCACACAGAATATTTTTTGAAATTTAAAGGTAATTTAATTTAGTGATTCTCACAATAGGAGGTTCATGATCCAGTTTATAGAAAATTAAATGCTGCGTAACCACTATCCATATATGAACCGGATGTTTCGGTCCATAGGGACCTTCTTGAGCGGCTTGGAGTTTCTGTAGTCAGAGGTAAAGGGATATTGACTTTTAGGTATAGGAGAATTTGGCCTCTGATCTATGGCCTGTGGGTAAAAGTGCAACTTCATGTACATGAACTGAGGCCATATCTAGGTCTTCTAGGCCAAGGTATTATTTGGAGATGCAGGTTTTTGGTCAGTAATTTTGTCCACTGTTTTATGGTTTTTGAGATAACAGGTCTATTACAGCAGAAAGCCAGTCAGGCTGTAGATACATTTTCCAGACTACTGTACAAAGATGACTTCTGGAATGTGACTGCCAACATTTTTCTTTCCAAAGTTCTTATAAAGATCCTCTAATTTGCATGAAGCTGGCTACAGAGATTAGATTTTAGTGTGACCATCAGACCATCAGTCTAATCTTTGTGGGGATGGCAAAATATAGACATCCAACCATACTGTTTTTTGTTTTTGGCCCACAAAACCAAACTTCAAGGCCATTATGCCTATAGAAAGTGTCCAAGTTGGGTGTTGGGGAATCATGGACTAAACAGGTTGAATTGTTTTTGTCCGGTCCTAATCTTACACTTAGAGATACATGTTTGCCCAATATCTGTAGGACCACTTGTCTGTCCCTCCCTCTATTGAAATGACAGCACTTTTGGATGAGCAGGTCATACCATTAATGGTGGAGACATGGTTTATAGCCAAATGGCTACATCATTTATACATCCCGTTTTACTTTGGTTGGAGATATTAGATGTGTGTGCTTACAATTCACACCCATGACTTTAGGATGACAAATATGTCCTTGATAAGTCAACTGCCATTAACTATGTAGGATATATGAGTTCATTTGAGGTTGGTGTTAATTTTAAAAGTGATGGCTAGAATTGAATTGACCACTCAAAACTGCTGACAGAACTTTAGGTAGAGGCTAGGGAGAACAGGACAACTCTACATTTACTGAGACTTATCAGGAGTAGTGTGAATTTGAACTTGTATTCTTCTAGGCACTGCATCTTCAAGTGTCCAGGAGGCAGGGCTTCACTGTGAAATTCTCTCTGCATTATGTCCTCTTAGTGGCAGCTGTAACATCCCACCAATAGACCCCTACAGCTGTCAGTCAGTGCACAGAGAGGAGCTTTGAAGCTCTTGACCATAAAGCACTACCCTGTGCACTTGCAGGAGCAGAATCTGGCAGAATAAAAGTCCACATTCACACCACTCCTAATTAAAAGCTTAAGATATGTTTGTTTTTACTCCTGCTTAGCACAGTCGGCAGTTTTGCATGGTCCTAAAAGGGTCTGCTTCTTCTTTTATTTACAGTCACTCACGTGTCCATGATCTGTGCCTGATCGGTGCAGTCTTTCCATAAGAATGGCACTTCAGCCCTTATGTAATCTCATACAACTCTTTTAACGAGGACCTGACATGTCTGTTTTAGTAAGTGCTGCCATTCCCCATGCAGTAACCGTTCTGGGGCATATTTTTCTCTATTATTCCTGCTAGAAATTTATGAAGTCCAACTGGGTGTAAGTGGTTGGAGGTGTGTCCATGCATAGTCTGCCTCTGGCAGCGCTGATTGGACAGTGGGATACTGTGCAGTGACACACCCCTATTGGTAACACCCAGTTGGACTTTTGTTCAGGATTAATAGAGGAATGGCACACCATATAGTTATAAGAATAGATGCTCCAGCATTGTCATTTCATGTGGAATACAATCATTTACTAAAACAGTCAGGAGAGGTGACAGGTCCTTACTGGTAAACCAATAGCATAATATTAAACTTTAGGTTTTTAGTGTCTTACAGTAAAAATGGAGAAACCTAGGAATGTAACTTCTCCTGTTTGTAAATCAGAAGCAATCATATGCCATTTTTGCTTCTCAGACGCCTGATCCACATTAATGTCTAACTAGTCTGTAGAGTGAGCTTTCCCACAACCTCTGTTATGTAAAATGTCATGGAGGAAAGATCAAATGAAAAGCCGTCTGTGAATCGGTGGCCATGCTCTGGTAGTTACTGTGGTTAGCCGGTGCTATTGGAGCAGATGCGTACGTGGTGACTGGCTGGTGTACAGCTTCTTATAGTCATTTTCTCTAGGTTTACTACATGTTGTGTTCGGTTGTTTCTAAAACCTGTCCTGCATCAACACATTCTTCTAAGTGGTCATCGAGCCTGTGGATTCTGGTGGTCGTCACAGGCATAGATCTCTCTCTATCTCTCTCTCTCTCTCTCTCTCTCTCTCTCTCTCTCTCTCTCTCTCTCTCTCTCATCATTTATTTTTTCTAAAAATGTTAAAGGGGTTGTGCTGTGATGTAAAGTTGATGACTTATCCTCTGGTTAGATGATCAATATTAAATCAGTGGGGGTTCAACTCCTGAGGATTAGGCCTCAATATGACGCCCCTGCCAGCAGTTTTCCTGGTTGCTACCAAGACAATGCTGAGCATTTTTTACTTTTTTTATTTTTTGTATAGAAATTAAAATTTATACAACTGCCTAACTGTGCTTATATATTTTGGCACAGTTACTATGTATTGGCATTCACTTTACATAAATCGGTCAAATGTATGTAATGAAGAGTGACAGTAAGATAATGGGATATATATTATAGTGAGTCAAAAGTCTCAGAACACCCTTTTATTTCAGAAACTAAAGGAAAAATGAAATATTTGAATACCCCAGCAAGTAAAGGGTGAGGGAGCCTCTCTTTTAGACTATGTCTGGAACATGGCTGCTTATCTTGAAAGCTGCCATATTGGATCAAGGGCAAAATTTTTCCAATGGGAAGGGGGTCATGTAGCATATCAAAGAAGACCAGAATTTTCTCAGAAAACGATTGCTGTAATCAAATTTTCATTGTCTCGTGTGGTTCAAAAGTTATCAACATGGAAACTTGCAACAACAACCAACAACATTCCCATTGATGCATAGCTATTTGACATGTTCAATATGTTGTCCATGATGCTCAACATTGAACTTTGCACTTTGAAGTTTTAACCTTTCTGTGTTGATAACTTTTGAACCACAAGAGAAATGCAAATCTGATTGCAGCAGTTGATTTCTGAAAAAATTCTGGTCTTCTTTGATATGCTACATGATCCCCTTCCCATCTGAAACACTTGCCCTTGATCCAATATGGCGGCTTTCAAGATGGTGGCCATGTTCCGGACATAACCTAAAAGATAGGCCCCCTCACCCATTAATTGCTGGGATAATCAAATATTTAATTTTCCCTTTCATTTCTGAAATAGAAGGGTGTCCTGAGACTTGACTCGCCCTGTGTGTATATGTGTATGTGTGTGTGTGTGTATGTATGTGTGTGTGTGTATATATAATATAGGAAAATGAGCGAGCACTCATACACTTGGCAACCAGATTGACATGTGCAGAAAATATTTATTAAATCCCCATACCTTAACTACTTGCTAGTGAGCCACCACAACCTACCACTATATATATATATATATATATATATATATATATATATATATATATATATATATATATATATATATATACAAACACTAGCAGAAGGACCCTATTCATTTCTATTTCATTTAACGTTTGTGTGTGTCGTTAAAAGATATCCACAGTATTCTACAGTACCCCGCCCCTTTAACAGTGACCTCCACAGCGGCTTGCCCCCTTAACAGTAACATCCACAGCGCCCTCCCCTTTAACAGTGACCTCCACAGCGGCCGCCCCTTTATTAATGACCTCCACAGTCTCGTTAACATTGATTTTTACAGTAACCCGCCCCCTTAACTGTGATCTCCACAGTTCCCTGTTCCCTTAACTGTGACCTCCACAGCGCCCGCCCCCTTATCAGTGACATCAACAGCATCCCGCCCCCTAAAAGATAATACGAGCCACTTACTAATGTATTGTGATTGTCCATGTTGCCTCCTTTTCTGTCTGGATTCATTTTTCCATCACATTATACACTGCTCGTTTCCATGGTTACAGACCACCCTGCAATCTGTCTTTGGTGGTCTTGCTTGCACACTATAGGAAAAAGCGTCAGCCTCTCTGGTGGCCGGGACCATGGGAGTGCACATAGGCTGGTGCTTTTTTCTATATTGTGCAAGCACGACCACTGCTGATGGATTTCAGGGTGGTCTGTGACCATGGAAGCAAGCAGTGTATAATGTTATGGAAAATCCAGCCAGCAAAGGAAGCAATATGCATAATAACAATACATTAGTAAGGACCTTGTATTAACTTTCTCAACATGATAAATGCCACTTACTGAAAGAGACAACCCCTTTAACAGTGACCTCCACAGTGGCCGCCACTTTATTAGTGACCTCCACAGTACCCCATCTCCTTAACAGTGATTTCCACAACACCCCTTCCCTTTAACAGTGGCCTCTACAGCAATCTGCCCCTTAACAATGAGCTCCATAGTGGACTGTCCGCCTAACTATGACCTCTACAGCAGCCTGCCCCTAGGGTGGCCAGAGGTCTAGCTTTCAGACTCCCTGTCCCTCCTCCCACCCCTGCAGCTGACAGAAGTTGATTTTTACCTTCATTTTTTCAATCCCCGTTGGTTGCGGAGTGGGAGGGGGCATGGCTTAGCAGGGCCTGAGGGTGGGGTTTAAGTCCGTCTTTTGAGGGTGGCGTGAATGGCCACCCTACCTGCCTCTGAACTGTGACCTCCACAGCACTCCGCTCCCTTAACAGTGTCATCCACAGTGCCCTGCCCCTTTAAAGCTGACCTACAGCACTGAAGACAAATGGCTGGGTTGTTATGGAAACCTGGTGTAAATCTGTGTGTATGTGGAGACTAAGGGCCTGCCAGCTTCTATTGGCTAATGCATTTTTTGGGAATATCTCACGCAGGGATGTCCTTTTGAATAGCTCACTCTCAGACAGTAGCACTGTGTTGTCTGAGCGTGAGCTGCAGGAAGAAAGTCACCCTCCCTCCCACCTTTGCAGCTGACAGTTGAATTTTTACCTTCAGTTTTTCAATCCTTGGAAATCTGGTGTAAAACTGTGTATGTGGAGACTAAGGACCTGTAGGCTTCTATTGGCTAATGTAGGTCATGTGATGTGCCATATTAGCAATTTTTTGGAATATCTCAGGAACGGTATGTGCTAGAGAGCTCCCTGGTCTAAAACCTTCCCGGACAGCTGATAAACCTGTGTGCCAAATTTCATATATATATATATATATATATATGTGTATGTATGTGTGTGTGTGTGTGTGTGTGTGTATGTATATATATATATATATATATATATATATATATATATATATATACACACACACACACACACACACACACACACACACACACACACACACACACACACACACACACACACACACACACTAACTATAAAATGTCAGGTTTCTGTGCTGTAAAAAAATGAGACAAAGATAAATCATTTCAGAACTTTTTCCACCTTTAATGTGACCTATAAACTGTACAACTCAATTGAAAAACAAACTGAAATCTTTTAGGTAGAGGGAAGACAAATTATAAAAATAAAATAATATGGTTGCATAAGTGTGCACACCCTTAAACTAATACTTTGAAGCACCTTTTGATTTTATTACAGCACTCAGTCTTTTTGGGTATGAGTCTCAGCATGGCACATTTTGACTAATCTGTCAAATTGCGAGGGCATCTCCTGCGAGGGCATCTCCTGGGATCACCCCACAGATTTTCAATCAGATTCAGGTCTGGGCTCTGGCTGGGCCATTCCAAAACTTTAATCTTCTTCTGATGAAGCCATTCCTTTGTTGATTTGTATGTATGCCTTGGGTCGTTGTCATGCTGAAAGATGAAGTTCCTCTTCATGTTCAGCTTTCTAACAGAAGCCTGAAGGTTTTGTGCCAATATTGACTGCTATTTGGAACTGTTCAGAATTCCCTCTAGCTTAACTAAGGCCCCATAACACCTTTTCCGACATGCTTTTGGGAGACTTCAGATGTGTTTTTGCAAAATGTAGCCTGGCTTGGATGTTTTTCTTCGTAAGAAAAGGCTTTCATCTTGCCACTCTACCCTATAGCCCAGACATATGAAGACTACGGAAGATTGTTGTCACTTGTACCACACAGCCAGTACTTGCCAGATATTCTTGCAGCTCCTTTAATGTTGCTGTAGGCCTCTTGGTAGCCTCCCAGACCAGTTTTCTTCTCATCTTTTCATAAATTTTGGAGGGACGTCCAGTTCTTGGTAATGTCACTGTTGTGCCATATTTTCTCCACTTGATGATGACTGTCTTCACTGTGTTCCATGGCATACCTAATGCCTTGGAAATTCTTTTGTACCCTTCTCTTGACTGATACCTTTTAACAATGAGATCCCTCTGATGTTTGGAAGCTCTCTGTGGACCATGGCTTTTGCTGTGGGATGCGACTAAGAAAATTTCAGGAAAGACCAACTAGAGCAGCTGAACTTTATTTGGGGTTAATCAGAGGCACCTTAAATGATGGCAGATGTATGCTGACTTCTATTTAACATGATTTTGAATGTGATTGCTTAATTCTGAACACAGCTACATCCCCAGTTATAAGAGGGTGTGCACACGTATGCAACCACATTATTTTAGTTGTTTTTTTTTTGTTTTCTTCCCTTCACCTAAAAGATTTCAGTTTTTTTTCAATTGAGTGGTACAGTTTATAGGTCACATTAAAGGTGGAAAAAGTTCTGAAATGATTTATCTTTGTCTAATTTTTTTTACAGCACAGAAACCTGACATTTTAACAGGGGTGTGTAGACTTTTTATATCTACTGTATATATGTGTGTGTGTTTTTCTACGCTGGGCTTCATATCCCTCCTTGCTGCTGGAGGATGGCACGGCTCATCATAAATTGTATGTATAATCCCACAGTCCGTCCGCCTAGAACAAAATCTACAACAGCTGGTAGCTGATTTCAGTCATCGTTTACGCCAGAAAACTGATGTAAATGGTCGTAAATGGCCCTGCCCACATCATGCCACACCCCTTTTCATAAAGAGGCAAGGGTGGCGTAAAAATGACATTTGCGCACATTAGGGTTGTTTGGGTATCGAAAATTCGATACCCAATCGATACTTTTGCCTGGTATCTATCTCGATATCAGGATTTTTTGTTTTTTCGATACTAGTCTTCGCTATTGCTCAGTCTAGTGTCAGAGAACAATGAGCGCGCTGCTCTCAGCGTGCTCCGTGTTCTCCTCAGCAGCACAGTGGAAGGAAGAAGTCTCTCCCTCCCCCCTGTGCCTCTGCCACCAATGAGGAAAGAGGGGCGGGCGCTCTGCGCCACCAATGAAAGTACCGTATTTTTCGCTTTATAAGATGCACCCCAGATTTTAGAGTAGGAAAATAAGAAAAAAAAATATTTTTCATCAGACCTTATATCAGCCCACTCGGAGCCTTATAAGACCTCAGATTAGCCCATCAGACCGCCATCAGGCCTCCGATTAGCCCATCAGACCCCCATCAGACCTCAGATCAGACAAAAAAAAAAAATCATCTTAACTGTCCTGCGCCACGGCTCCTCTTCAGCTGTCGCGCTCCCATCTTCCCGGTCACATGACTGCGTGCAGCGTCGCTCCCCGCTCCTAATACATACTAGTGAGCGCTTCCATAATAGTAGTGCTCACTAGTATTCGTTTTGTAAGACGCATGGACATTTTCCCCCCACTTTTGGGGGAAGAAAAGTGCGTCTTATAAAGCGAAAAATACGGTAAATGTTTGATACAAATCCCGGAGGCGGGTGCTGGTGGGGAGCTGCGATCAGCTGCAGTTAACCCCTCAGGTGCCGCACCCTCCTCCTGTATTAAATGTTAATTATATTAACATTGGTGGCACAGTGCGCCCCCTCACCTCAACCCCCCAGTATTAAAATCATTGGTGGTGCAGTGCGCCCCCTCCCCTGAAACTCCCCCCAGTATTAAAATCATTGGTGGACGCTACTGAAGCCCTGGCTGCCATAGTCAGCTCCCTGCTGCCGTGTGTACTATGCACAGGGCAGCAGGGAGAGTGTGAAGTCCTATTCACCCCAATAGTTCTCTATTAGGGTGAATAGTACAAGGAATGAAAAGATCCCAGGTTCTAGCCCCTAAGGAAGGAAATGGTTATTAAATAAAAATAGTAAAACAAAACAACAAAATATTAAGTATAAAATACCCCTTTCCCAATTTTACATATAAAATATATAAACAATAAATAAATAAACATATCACATATCGCTACGTCTGAAAAGTCCAAACTATTAAAATATAAAAAAAATAATGTCCTATGCGGTGAGCGCCGTAACAGAAAAAAAAAACAACCCCCAACAAAATGGTATCGGACTGTTTTAATATGGGCCGGACGTTCCATAAAATGCGGAATGAACGCTGCTTTTTTTTTTTGTGTTTTTATTTTTTTTCACGTGGTATCGAATGATATGTAGTATCACAATACTTTTTTATGGTATCGAAACCGAATAAAAATTTTGGTATCAAAACAACCCTAGCGCACATGGTGTTTTAGACTTGGCAGTTTTCAGGTGCATGGGGTTGATAAATCTCATACGTGTGTTTGCACGGGTGACCGCATTTATTCAAAAGTCTTATTGTTTTTTTCATTTATCAATATGAATGGTATAACTGCCTTTGGTGCCAATTGCGGCCAATCAGAGTTCGGCTTTCTTTTTTCCATCGCATCTGAAGTAATGCAAGGTGAGCTGTGATTGGTTGCTCTGGGCAAAAAGACAATTGTGCTGTTAAACCGTTTTGATAAGTCAGGAGAACATTCATCTGATGTGTAATATCTGAAATATCGCAAAATATATGTGGCCTTCAAAGTTCTGCTCACATGCAGTGGTTGGCTCATAGGCCCCAGTGTTACCTCACAACCGCTTTTTAGGTCTTTTTATTTAATTGACATACATATCTGCATCCCGGGGGTGCTCGCCACATTCCTACGGACCTGCCATACATATCTGCATCCCGGGAGTGCTCGGCACATGCTTAAGGGCTCATGCACACGGCCGTGCCGTTTTTTGCAGTCCGCAAAAAACGGATGCCGCCTGTGTGCCTTCTGCAATTTGCGGAACGGAACAGGAGGCCCATTATAGAGATGCCTATTCTTGTCCACAAAACGGACAAGAATAGGACATAATTTTTGCGGGGTCACGGAACGGAGCAACGGATGCGGACAGCACACTGAGTGCTGTCCGCACCTTTTGCGGACCCATTGAAATGAATGGTTCCGTATACGGAATAAAAATACGGTCCGTATACAGAACGCAAAATACTGTCGTGTGCATGAGCCCTAAGGATCTGACATACATATCTGCATGCTGGTGGTGCTTGCCACATGCCTAAGGATCTGACATACATATCTGCATGCTGAGGGTGCTCGCCACATGCCTAAGGATCTGACATACATATCTGCATGCTGGGGGGGCTCGCCACATGCCTAAGGATCTGACATACATATCTGCATGCTGGGGGGGCTCGCCACATGCCTAAGGATCTGACATACATATCTGCATGCTGGGGGGGCTCGCAACATGCCTAAGGATCTGACATACATATCTGCATGCTGGGGGGGGGGCTCACCACAGGCCTAAGGATCTGACATACATATCTGCATGCTGAGGGTGCTCGCCACATGCCTAAGGATCTGACATACATATCTGCATGCTGGGGGGGCTCGCCACATGCCTAAGGATCTGACATACATATCTGCATGCTGGGGGGGCTCGCCACATGCCTAAGGATCTGACATACATATCTGCATGCTGGGGGGGCTCGCAACATGCCTAAGGATCTGACATACATATCTGCATGCTGGGGGTGCTCACCACAGGCCTAAGGATCTGACATACATATCTGCATACTGGGGTTGCTCGCCACAGGCCTAAGGATCATTTATTCAACTGCTATCTTGTCACATCACCTCCCCTGCTTTAACTCAAAGCACACAATCCAGCATCATCTGTGGATTGGTGGTTTGCTGTGCTCTGACTTTTAGGAAAGTGTCCATGTCTAGGCCTAATTTTTTTTGACACCATGAACTGCTGTTCAACTCTCCGGTTGTCAGTAGCATCGCTGTGAGGGAAGTGATGAGCAAAGATCAATGCAAGTAAAGGCACAGCGCTAGCAGCAGCCACAATCTAATGAAGGAGCTCTCTGAAAGTTGCTGTCTGCAAGACGCCTCGGAGCAGTCTTTATATATATATATATATATATATATATATATATATATATATACACACACTACTCACAAAAAGGGATATTTGGCTTGTGGGTTAAATTTCAGGATGAACCTAAAATGCGATCTAACCTTTACAGGTGAACTTAATGTGACCTTTCTCTAAACTTTTGAATGCACATGTCCAACTGTTCAGTTCTTCAGTACTTTTTGCACAACTTGCTGTTTTCTAACAAGGAGCTTAACGGCAAAATTCACAATAGGTGTTTGATCCATGAATCGCCCAATACATTTCCTGGATCAATTCGAATTGTTATTTAAACAGTCCTTCTCATCATGCTGTTCAAATTATGAAATCATGAGTCCAAGTCCTACCAGTTGATCAACAGTACCTGGCCATTGCAAGACTAGAAGCAGAATGTTCTCAGACAGAAATGGCCACTGAGCTTATAGCGTCATCAGCAGATTGCAACAGAGAGACTAGAAGAGTCACAGAAAGGCATAGAAGTGGACCTTTGGCCACATCCCACACTGATAGCTGCTTCATTGTGAACAATGCCCTGCGGAACTGCATGATGAATGCCACACAACTCCAGGCATATTTAAGAGAGATGAGTGTCACGTTAGACCCTTTGAAACCGTTTGCAGCAGCGTGGTCTGCGTGCTGGACAAGGGTACCTGACCACATCAATAGGCACAGGTGTCATTGTCTTGCATGGACCAGGAAGCATCTACTCTGGACGAGGGATCAGTGGGCCTCAGTGCTGTTCAGTGATGGTCTGTTTACGCTGAGCAGAAATGATGGCCGCCAATGATGTTGGAGACCTCAAGGAGAGCGCTATGCATCAGCCACTGTTGTCACCAGACGAGCCTTTGGTGGTGTTGGTGTTAGTGTTGGCAGGTGTGTCTAGTCAATACAGAACTGCCCAGAACAAGTGCATACAACTTGAATAGCATGATTAATCCAGTCATTGTGCCTCGGCATGAACAACACAGGGCTAATTTCATGTTCATGGACGACAATGCGCCAGCTCATCCAGGTTGCATCATTAGGGAATGGCTGCTGGAGACTGGGGTACCTCTAATGGAGTGGCCTGCACTTTCTCCAGACATGAATCCCATTGAAAACCTGTGGGATCAGCTGAGTCGCCATGTAGAGATTCGTAACTCTGTCCCCCAGAACCTCAATGACCTGAGGGCCGCCCTTCAAGAACAGTGGGATGCCATGCCTCAGCAGATAAGTCGACTTGTGAACAGCATGAGACGTCATTGCCAAGCTGTAATTCATGCTTAAGGCCACATGACAAGTTATTGAGACTGACATTTTTGTGGGGGTATACCCACCACTGTTGTTGGCATTTGTTTCAATAAATTGTTTGAGATGAGGAAATCACCATTGCATGCTTCTACTTAAATGCCTGACTTTCATCATATAATATCACTGTAGTATGAGCTTTTTACATTTTTCCCCCAAATATCCCTAACTTTTAGTGTATATACACACAGGGTGCATTGCGCTAGCACTGCTTCTAGTGCTGTGGCCAGCCCCTTGGTGCTCCAAATCCATAATTTTACGTAAATATTATAATTAATATGTACCAAGCACTTGTTATGCGTGGTGATCTGGGAATTTGTGTTACCATTGTGTGTAATTCATTGTAAAACCTCAGGGTTCCCTTGAGAACGTTTTGGAGCTCTACTGGCTGGAATAAATTAAATTATCAGGCAGCATTGCTGGGAGTTCCATGTGATTAGCAGCATGATCAATGACTCTGGATATGGCTTCTCCAGGCTCCTAGCTTTAGTAGATAAAAGGGAATAAATAACATAAATCAACAAACTGAAACAAGTAATGCGCTAAAAGTTCAGTAAATCTTATCCTGTAAATAAATGGCAGGGAAGAAATTATTTAAAAGGATGTTTTGGTTGATATTAGAAAATGACATACAAAGCAGTTCTATTATATGTTAATAATTATAAGTGGTAATAACCAGCATGGTTCCTGTGCAGCAACCGGTTACCAGCTGGTGGTGTAGTACATACTGTTTGTAGTGCGGGTGGTGAGTACTCTTCAGAAGACGTGCCTTCTTACTCGCCCTCGCCATCTTCCAGCTGTAACATTGAAGATGGATCGTTACAGCGACTGGAGAACATGAGCTGTGTGTAGTGAGCCTTATCAATATACCTGTGAAGGCGTTTATAGGGCACTGTAATGGAAAGCAGTAAATTCCTGAGTATCTAAGGTGGCAAAGAGGCGTCTCGCAATAACAATCTGAATTAATTAGATTTTTTGGGTTTTATATATGGTATAACGTTTCTATAATGTATTTGGTGAATTTGCAAGGTTTGCTATATAGGAGGGAATGACCTGCACTCTCCATAATTGGGACAAGTCTTGGTCTCATAAAGTTCTTACATGGTATAATAAAAATAAAAACTGTCAATGCCACTGAGGGTGGGTCTTATAGCGGTTTTCCAGGACTTTTATATTGATGACCTATTACATCAATATCCGATTGATTGGGTCTGACGCCTTCATGATTAGCTGTTCTGCAATAACTCCAGCACCAGAACTACAAATCTGTCTACTTTGTAGATCAGCATTCGAGTAACCAGTTCCCGCCCTTGCACAGTGGGTGGAGTAGTCCAGCACATTTCACACCGGACCTACTACAAAACGACTGATTGGCCGAGGTGCTGGGAGTTAGATCCCTGCTGATCAGATATTAATGTCCTATCCAAAAGATAGACCATTAATATAAAAGTCCTGTAAAACACCTTTAAGATGTCTAAAGACATGATATTAACTGCTGTATGTAATTGGCACATGTGCAGTAAAGTTCTTCTGAGGATTGTGTTGTAATGTGCATGCGTCTGGCACACCAGGCGCTGTCAATCAACCTAGAGAGGGAGGTGCCTGCATGATGTGAATACTTGAGTAGCTTGAGAGAAGTCTTGGAAACGGGAGTTGGGGGGTTCAGATTATGGAGGATGTTAGATGGTTGCCAGGATATACAACACAGGTAGGGTGGTAGACAGACATGAAGGAGAACATATATGGCAGTGTAGAACTGTGTAGGCAGTATGATAAGTTTTTTTGTCGAATCACCTCCCAAACAAAATTGAATAAAAAGTGATCAAGTAGTCATAAATACCCCAAAATAGTACCAATAAAACCTACAGCTCACCCTCACACGGCTCTGTAGACATATGTAAAAAAAAAATGATGAGTGTCAGAATGTTGTTTTTTTTTTTGTATGTAGGTAAAACATAATTTTTAAAGGGAACCTGTCACCTCAAAAATGCATCTACACCCGCCAGCAGTACCTCGTAGTAGCCTGCAGCCTGTTAACAATCATATATTTCATCCTGTTGTCCGATGCTGCATAAGTTCAAAAAACAGTTTTATTCTCCATCAGCGCTATAGTGGTGGCCAGCTAGAAGTCAAGGGGGCAGCGGCCTCTTTGCTTCAAGTCAATGTACCACGCCCCCTAAACATCCCCTCTTGCCTGAGAGTGACAGCCTGCAGTGCGGCCGCGATGTTTTGCCTACATTTATTGAATTCTGGATTACCTTCATGGTATTTACCACACAGTGAATACCGTAAAAACAAAACCTGTTAAGCAATGGCAGAATTGTGCTTTTTTGCCAAATTAAAAAGTTTATTTCAGCTTCCCAATTAAATGGTGCCGTTAGAAAGTACAAGTTGCCCTGAAAAAAATAAAATAAATAGGGAGAATAAAAAAAGTTATGTCTCTGGGAAGTAGAAAATTAGAATCAAAAAATGAAAATCGTTTATCACACCAATTGATTAGAAATGTGTTAGCTATTCTTTACTGGAGTGTTTACACGGATGTTTCTGCACTGGTATTGTTCCTTTCCATTCACATGATGTACCAGTACAGTATCATTGTGACCTTGAAGAACTGCCAGGGAAAAGTAAACACCTAAGAACGCTTTGTGTCCGATACAAGACTTCTCTTTGACAATCCATTTGTGATGTTTGCTTTTAGAAGAAAAGTTCATGAGATGGTGGAAAAAAGTAGACGCCGTAAGATATTCTTGGGAACCTATTTTCAAAGAGAAAATCTCTTAGGCCTCTTTCACACGGCTGTTGCGGGAAAATGTGCGGGTGCGTTCCGGGAACACCCGCGATTTTTCAGCGCGAGTGCAAAACATTGTAATGCGTTTTGCACTCGCGTGAGAAAAATCGCACGTGTTTGGTACCCAAACCCGAACTTCTTCACAGAAGTTCGAGCTTGGGATCGGTGTTCTGTAAATAGTATTATTTTCCCTTATAACATGGTTATAAGGGAAAATAATAGCATTCTGAATACAGAATTCATAGTAAAACATCGCTGGAGGGGTTAAAAAAAAAAAGCATCCTGAACGGATTGCTCTCCATTCAAAATGCATTAGGATAAAACTAATCAGTTTTTTCCCGGTATTGAGCTCCTGTGATGGAACTCAATACCGGGAAAAAAAAAACGCTCGTGTGAAAGTACCCTTAGATGAAGGGATGTGCTCCTGACATTGATATTTGTACCCACATAAAAGATGTGGTCTTTTGATGCTGATTGCTGGGCGTGTTTACATGGCGCAGGGATCTGGATCAAACTTTCATAGGGACGTTCATTCTCCTGATCGTTGGCTCGTGTGAAAGGGCCTTTACTGGAGGTTAAAGAGCATCTTTCATGGAGATACACTAACTAGAAAAACAATGAAATATGTCCAGCACTGAGATGAATAAAAATCTTCAATCTTTATTTCACATGGACAGCGGTAACACTACCAACGTGTTTCGCTCTAACAGATCTTAATCATGGTATGGTATGGTTAAGAGTTGGCGTTACCAATGCCACACAGGTGATTGCGGTATCGACCACTACTTGCATTTAACCCTTGCTGTTCACATATACTTGTAAAAACAATGCAATATGAAGTAAAATCAAAACATCTAACTACCATTTACTACATAGGTGGATTTTTAACACACTTGTGTACCTTGGGGAGTGCATGAAGTATCGGGACGGTGGGGTACTCTATGCAAATACATTCTGCCTGTTTTTCAGAGATTACTCCTTTGTGTCTGCAGTATATATAAGGGCAGTTTGCACTGCGGTAGCGGTTCGTTACCGCAGATTAATCTTCGAGCATGGCGTCAGCAGTCTAAATCCAATATTAAAATGTATGTTGCGAAAACACATAAGGGGAAAGCTGAATCGCTATATTTAACATAGTAACATAGTAACATAGTACATAAGGCCGAAAAAAGACATTTGTCCATCCAGTTCGGCCTGTTATCCTGCAAGTGGATCCAGAGGAAGGCAAAAAAAAACTGTGAGGTAGAAGCCAATTTTCCCCACTTTAGGGGAATAAAAAATTCCTTCCCAACTCCAATCAGGCAATCGGAATAACTCCCTGGATCAACGACCCCTCTCTAGTAGATATAGCCTGTAATATTATTACGCTCCAAAAATACATCCAGGCCCCTCTTGAATTCCTTTATTGTACTCACCATCACCACCTCCTGAGGCAGAGAGTTCCATAGTCTCACTGCTCTTACCGTAAAGAATCCTCTTCTATGTTTGTGTACAAACCTTCTTTCCTCCAGACGCAGAGGATGTCCCCTCGTCACAGTCACAGTCCTGGGAATAAATAGATGATGGGATAGATCTCTGTACTGACCCCTGATATATTTATACATAGTAATTAGATCTCCCCCTAGATCTCTTTTTTCTAACGTGAATAACTTTAATTTTGATAATCTTTCAGGGTACTGTAGTTGCCCCATTCCAGTTATTACTTTAGTTGCCCTCCTCTGGACCTTTGCCAGCTCTGCTATGTCTGCCTTGTTCACTGGAGCCCAGAACTGTACACAGTACTTCATGTGTGGTCTGACTAGTGATTTGTAAAGTAGTAGGAATATGTTCTCATCACGGGCATTATCTTATTGGCCTTGGCAGCAGCTGCCGGATACCGTTTTTTGCAGCTTAGTTTGCTGTTTATTAAAATTCTGAGATCCTTTTCCATGTCAGTGTTACCGAGTGTTTTACCATTTAGTATGTACGGGTGACTTGCATTATTCCTTCCCATATGCATAACTTTACATTTGTCAGTGTTAAACCTCATCTGCCACTTATCTGCCCAAGCCTCCAATCTATCCAGATCCATCTGTAGCAGTATACTGTCCTTCAGTGTAAATTACTTTACACAGTTTAGTGTCATCTGCGAAAATTGATACTTTACTGTGCAAGCCTTCTACAAGATCATTAATAAATATATTGAAGAGAATAGGGCCCAATACTGACCCCTGAGGTACTCCACTAGTGACAGTGACCCAATCTGAGTGTGTACCGTTAATTACCACCCTTTTCTATCTTTGAGCCAGTTACTTACCCACTTACAGACGTTTTCTCCCAGTCCGAGCATTCTCATTTTATATACTAACCTTTTATGCGGTACAGTGTCAAATGCTTTGGAGAAGTCCAGATACACGACATCCATTGATTCGCCGCTGTCAAGTCTAGAACTTACCTCTTCATAGAAACTGATTAAATTAGTTTGGCATGACCGATCCCTCACAAAGCCATGCTGATATGGCGATATTTGCTTATTTCTCTTAGGATACGGGGGTGTATGCCATCCGGTCCTGGCGATTTTGTCTATTTTAATCTTTTTAAGTCGCTGATGTACTTCTTCCTGGGTCAGACAGGACACTTTTAATGGGGAATTTATTTTTACATTCTGCATGTTATCTGACAGTTTATTTTCCTCCAGTGAATACATTGGATAAAAAAATATTTAACAGCTTTGCTTTCTCCTCGTCGCTCTCTGCGACTCCCCCCTCATTACTCTTTAAAGGGCCGATACCTTCAGATTTATACTTTTTAACATTTATATAATTGAAGAACATTTTAGGATTAGTTTTACTCTCTTTGGCAATTAATCTCTCGGTCTCTAGTTTGGCCGCTTTTATTTGTTTTTTACATGTTCTATTTTTTTCCTTATAATTTGAACTAACAAAATACCATATAATATAACATAGCGGTCTCAAAATGTCTAAGTTGCCCATTAGGTTTTATTAAATTTGGAGGAATAATGTCAGTCACTAAACTTATGTTCATTGATGCAATACCCCTCTGCATGTAGGGTTTTATTCACCTTTTAGATTGGGTTTATATATGTTTGAATTTGCTTTATCAAAGTTTAAATTTTTTTAAAGATGTTTTGTTTTTACTTCATATTGCATTGTTTTTAAAAGTATATGTGAACAGCAAGGGTTAAATGCAGGTAGTGGTTGATACCGCAATCACCTGTAACTCCAACTTGGTTGCAGCAGCCGCACGTTATTTAGATATATAAGAGCACTACACTTGCAAACCATACCATGATTAAGATCTGTTAGATCGAAACGCGTTGGCAGTGTTAGCGCTGTCCATGTGAAGAAATGTATTCTTTTAGATTTATGAAATCAAGATTGAAGATTTTTATTCATCTCAGTGCTGGACATCTTTCGTTGTCTTTCTGGATTAACCACGGACTGGACAGTGCACGAGAGGTAATTTGGGGAGTGCTGGCTTCCTCTTTTGACAGATACACTGACTGCATTGTGCTACTGCAGTGTCCCCCAACCTGTGGCTTTCCAGGTGCTGAAAAATAACCCATCATGCCATTTTAGCCTGCTGATTCTAGGGAGTGATGGGAGTTGTAGTGTTGCATTGCAACATCTGGAGATCACTGTGCTAGTGTATGTAATTCCACCCAAGAAAATGCTGTCTGGACCCTTGAGTGAGAACTGCAACTTTTTGCGAAGTTTGGGTGTGGTATTGGCACTGAAAATGTGCAGCAAAGTAACAGTACAATCCATATTGGCAAAGCGTGCTCCGAATACACTGCAAAAAGTGAAATCTGCAATGAAAAAGAATTAGAAAAGACAAGTAGACATTTATGAAAACCGGAGATTTAGGCGCCGGTCTTCTTCCCTCCTGCGCTGGTGGTTCATTCGCCTAAGTTATGTAGAGGAGGACTTTACACTTGTCCAAGGTTGTTGGTGAAGATTTAGACTATTTTCTACGCTTAAAACAAGCATAAAAAATGATAAATGAGACGGGCCTTCCAGCCCGCCCATTTCCGTGCTGACACCATGTTTCCCCCCCCCCCCCTTTTATTTTTTTAGATCTAGCATGAGCGGCAGAAAAGGGGAAAAGGTCTCGGACTGCGCTGCTGATAACCTTTGCGCCACAATCTGCTGCAGATGTATGCCAAACGGGGCGTATATCTGTTCATAACTGACCCCCGTAGTTTTTAAAGAGGACCTTTCATGGTTTGGTATTAATTGCGATAAATACCTTTACTTGGAGAGGTGCTGCCACCCTGCCTGATTTTTTTTTAAATATCGCTCCTGCGCCCCGCTGTTCCCCACCCGTAGTTTTCGCGCTCAGTGTGCTAATACTGAGCATCGGTACAGGGAGGAGGAGACACCAGGGTTTCTCAGTGGGTGTCTCCTTCTCCCTGGCTGTGCCGCGATCCAATCACATCGGAGTGAGTCACAGCCATGGAGAAAAAAAAAACTCAGCTTTCCCTAAGCGCGAAAACTGGGGGGCGGGGGGGGGGGGGGGCTACAGAGGGGGGCAGGAGCGATATTTTAAAAAATCAGGCAGGGTGGCAGCATCAGTAAAGGTATTTATCTCCATTAATACAAAACCATGAAAGGTCCTCTTTAAAGTCCACTGCAGATTAGTGGGCATAGTGTCTCATGCTCATCGATGCATCGGGCATAAACTAAAATCGGCTCCAGGCCTGACCTGGCATTGTCGTCTGCCACAAGTAGAAAAGTGGTGGAATATATCTATAAATAAGTTGTGTTCGTGTGACTATGAAGCCTCGCCTGTGTCGATATAGGTGTCCATTTACCCCAGAAAACCTGACTGAGGTAAATACATTGATGTGTCTTTCCAGTTTTCCTTTTACATAATGGCGTCTTCTTGGAGGATTGAATGCATTTAGAGGATAAAATCTATCATTTTGCCTGTTATTGCTCTGTCTGGTCCCGGTTAACCATATAGTAGCCGGCCCTTCTGTATGCCTTTGTACAGACCAGGTTGCCGCCTCTGCACAACTTTCCAGCAGATCCGCCTGCTGAGTGATGCTTAGATAAATCAGCCTCAGGACATGGAGTATAGGGGAGAAGTTAGACCTGTTTTATACATAACGCAGATTTTTTTTTAACACGTCTTGCTTGCACACCAAGCACGTCTTGAGTTGTCTCTCACAGTATGCACCAAGCATCGCAGGCATAGGACAAAACAGAACCATGTTCTCACTGTGCATCGAGCCACCTGCTGATCACGCTTGTACATTGTGTGCCCACAGTTTTATGTGCGCTCTAAACATTGGAACCTAAATTCGGGTGGAATATCTTCTATATGTGTAAATTACCACATGGTCAGGGCTCATTCACACGACAGTAAAAAAAAAAGCGCCCGTGAGACAGCGGTTTTCAGAACCAATTCGTGTCTGTGGGGGGCTATTCACATATATACACGTTTTTATTAAAGCTCAGGTAATATCAGCTGTATTTTTGACCATTTTCACGGCCAGACGGATTCTATTGAAATCAGTAGGCCCGTTTTTAAAGGTCCTAGTGGCAGGAGTGCACCCTTCTAATGACTATTACAAGTGGTTACACTATGTAAAAAAAAAAGCAAGAAGCGTATCTATAAGGCCGTTAAGAACTGGCCCATTATTTCTATGGGGGTCTAACTGTCCTATATTTTTTTTTGACAGCTGCTAGTCACTGGCCATGACATTAATTGGTTTGGAAAACGGCCGTTCCAAAAAGATCATGTGAATTCCCCTTAGCCCTAAACTAGTGAGATTGGATATCCACTCTACTGGACATCTACTCTTGTTTTCAAGGCTAACAATAATTGATTAGAGGTAATTCCGCCAGTACTTGTGAAAGTTAGGACTTAGTTTTCAGCCTACTCACATTTTCCACAATTTTTCAAATTCTTCATGTCTGTTTTAGCAACTGCTTTTATTCCCCATGTAACAATTCTGGAGCATCTGTTCATTAGACTTTTATGCCATTCCTTTATTATTCCTGCTAGAAGTTATGAAGGTCCAGATGGGTGTTTTCAGATGGTGGTTTGTCCCTTCACAGTCAGCCATTGGCAATGATGATTGGATCAGATTGGTATCAGACTGTGCATTGACACCCCCAACTGGTAGCACCCATTTGGACCTTTATTGCGGACTGCTGGCAGTTTATTCATTAATGAAGAATGAGACAACATGGAGAATAGCACAACATACAGTCATACGCATAAATGCTTCAGAATTTCTATTGCTTGAGTGTTACAATTAGTTGATTAAACAGGAGAGGTGACCGATCCTCTTCAAGAGCCAATTCACACAACATTGTTTGGCGCTGTTTTTCATGCGTTTCCATGCTAAAAAAGGCTTTTAGTGGAGGCCACAGCATTCTCCCATTTGAAATGAATGGTAAGCTGAAAAACTGCGCTGATTTTTTTCAGCGTGTTTTCTAAATCGTGGTGTAAACATACCCTTAGGTGGACTATTTAGGGTATGCATTATAAAGACTGGTATATCCTGTAGTGTCTCTTTTGGAGAATATACTTTACTGGCACATTTCTGAACAATCATGGACACGATTCTGGAAATTCTGATGACCTACTTGGCAGAATTTATTTCAAGTCCATGTTCTGAGCCTTTTCCAGTAGCGAGGCTTAAACAATTGATTTGGAAGATCACTCTTAAGGCCCTATTACACCAGCAGATAATCGCTAAAATCATCGCTAAGATCATCTCTTAAATGTGTTCATATGAACGCTCATCAGCGATAATCTGGCAGTGTAATACTGCCAAGTACCCGCTCGTTCATCGGGTAGTCAGAGTCTTTCAACATGGCAGATCGTGCCATGTAATCAGCACTCTGTTGCCGGTACACAATGATTCTGTTTGGAGATTAGCAATCACTCCTCCCCATACTGTGGAGGAGATCACTGCATGTAACAGCAGCAGTCTCCTCCACTCTACTGATCAGGCAATTGTCAGGAAGGACAATCACCTGCAGAATCTGTACTTGTAATAGGGTCTTTAGGCTCAAATCAAGTTTCCCATGTGGCTAAGTACCTGACCTTGACAGACAAGATCTTTTAGGGAAATGGTATATTCCGTCTGATACTTTATCTCACAGGCTGAGCATTGTGCAGGTTTTCCACTGTATCCCAGAAGCAGTTTAGTGCTACCGTATAACTGTGCCATAGCTTGTTGTGAAGAATAATCTTGTACAGTTTCTCTTTGCTAATCGCCGGTAATCAAGTCACAGAAAGCAGCCCTTGGCTGGAGAAAAGTCCTGATAACGTCTAATGGACTGAAGAAATCCCCGCTGTACTCTAACATCTCACTGCACCGCAAACAAGTCTCATATTGCACTGAACTTTGATCCGCGAGGAGACTTCTCCATTTACCTTTTCATTTTAATCCAAATATTCACATTGAAGACTAAAGAGAGATAACTCGCTGGTCTTAAATAGCATTGTAAGACTTCTGTGTGATTAAGACCATGGCTGGTATTCATCTCCTCTTCAATCTGCATGTATTTGGTTAGTTATTTCGTGTGTAGTCGTGGAAATATGCTACTAGTTAGTTTGGTTTAAAAATTGTAATGATATCAAATCTATCAACCACATACAATGCATTTGGAAAGTCTTCAGATCCTTTCACTTTTTCACATTTTGTTATGTTGCGGCCTTGTGCTAAAATAAAAATAAAAAATTGCAGGTGTTCCGGCTCTTTACTCAGGACAAAGGGCTCATTCAGGTAACCATATCCGTTTTTGTGGTCTGCAAATTGCGGATAACGGCTGTGCGTTCTGCATTTTGCGGGACTGAACGGCCGGATACAAAAATACGGTGGTCTGAATAAGCCCTCAGTTGAAGAAACTGTGGCAGTAATTACAGCCTCCAGACTTCTTGGGTATAATGCTACAAGTAAGGCTGCAGCAAACGATTATTTTAGTAATCGAGTATTCTACCGATTATTTTTTTACGAATAATCCAGTACTCTAATAAGAAAAAATTATTTAACCCCTTAAGGACCGGGCTCATTTTCACCTTAAGGACCAGGCCATTTTTTGGAAATCTGACCAGTGTCACTTTAAGTGCTAATAACTTTAAAACGCTTTGACTTATCCAGGCCATTCTGAGATTGTTTTTTCGTCACATATTGTACTTCATGACACTGGTAAAATGAAGTCAAAAAAATTATTATTTTTTTTGCACAAAAAAATACTTAATTTACCAAAAATTTTGAAAAATTTGCAAATTTCAAAGTTTCAGTTTCTCTACTTCTGTAATACATAGTAATACCCCAAAAAATTGTGATGACTTTACATTCCCCATATGTCTACTTCATGTGTGAATTGTTTTGGGAATGATATTTTATTTTTTGGGGATGTTATAAGGCTTAGAAGTTTAGAAGCAAATCTTGAAATTTTTCAGAAATTTACAAAAACTAAATTTTTAGGGACCAGTTCAGGTCTGAAGTCGATTTGCGAGGCTTACATAATAGAAACCACCCAAAAATGACCCCATCTAAGAAACTACACCCCTCAAGGTATTCAAAACTGATTTTGCATACATTATTAACCCTTTAGGTGTTGCACAAGAGTTATTGGCAAATGGGGAGGAAATTTGAGAATTTAATTTTTTTGTCTAATTTTTCATTTTAACCCATTTTTTCCACTAACAAAGCAAGGGTTAACAGCCAAACAAGATTGTATCTTTATTGCCCTGACTCTGCCGTTTACAGAAACACCCAATATGTGGCCGTAAACTACTGTACGGCCACACAGCGGGGCGTAGAGTGAAAGGTGCGCCGTATGGTTTTTGGAAGGCTGATTTTTATGGACTGGTTTTTTGACACCATGTCCCATTTGAAGCCCCCTGATGCACCCCTAGAGGAGAAACTCCCTAAAAGTGACCCCATCTAAGAAACTACACCCCTCAAGGTATTCAAAACTGATTTTACATACGTCGTTAACCCTTTAGGTGTTGCACAAGAGTTATTGGCAAATGGGGATGAAATTTGAGAATTTCATTTTTTTGCCTAATTTTCAATTTTAACCCATTTTTTCCACTAACAAAGCAAGGGTTAACAGCCAAACAAGACTGTATCTTTATTGCCCTGACTCTGCTGTTTACAGAAACACCCCATATGTGGCCGTAAACTACTGTACGGGCACACAGTAGGGCGTAGAGTGAAAGGTGCGCCGTTTGGTTTTTGGAAGGCTGATTTTGCTGGACTGTTTTTTTGACACCATGTCCCATTTGAAGCCCCCCTGATGCACCCCTAGAGTAGAAACTCCATAAAAGTGACCTCATCTAAGAAACTACACCCTTCAAGGTATTCAAAACTGATTTTACAAACGTTGTTAACCCTTTAGGTGTTGCACAAGATTTAATGGAAAATAGAGACACAATTTCAAAATTTCAAATTTTTGGCAGATTTTCCATTTTAATATTTTTTTTCCAGTTACAAAGCAAGGGTTAACAGCCAAACAAAACTCATTATTTATGGCCCTGATTCTGTAGTTTACAGAAACACCCCATATGTGGTCGTAAACAGCTGTACAGGCACACGGCAGGGCGCAGAAGGAAAGGAATGCCATACGGTTTTTGGAAGGCAGATTTTGCTGGACTGGTTTTTTTGACACCATGTCCCATTTGAAGCCCCCCTGATGCACCCCTAGAGTGGAAACTCCAAAAAAGTGACTCCATTTTAGAAACTACGGGATAGGGTGGCAGTTTTGTTGGTACTAGTTTAGGGTACATATGATTTTTGGTTGCTCTATATTACACTTTTTGTGCAGCAAGGTAACAAGAAATAGCTTTTTTGGCAAGTTTTTTTTTTTGTTATTTACAACATTCATCTGACAGGTTAGATCATGGGGTAATTTTATAGAGCAGGTTGTCACGGACGCGGCGATACCTAATATGTATACATTTTTTTTTATTTATGTAAGTTTTATACAATAACTTCATTTTTAAAACCAAAAAAATGTTTTAGTGTCTCCATAGTCTAAGAGCCATAGTTTTTTCAGTTTTTGGGCGATTATCTTGAGTAGGGTCTCATTTTTTGCGGGATGAGATGACGGTTTGATTGGCACTATTTTGGGGTGCATATGACTTTTTGATCGCTTGCTATTACACTTTTTGTGACGTAAAATGGCAAAAAATGGCTTTTTTTACACTGTTTTTATTTTTATTTTTTTTACGGTGGTCATCTGAGGGGTTAGGTCATGTGATATTTTTATAGAGCCGGTCGATACGGACGCGGCGATACCTAATATGTATACTTTTTTTTTATTTATGTAAGTTTTACACAATGATTTCATTTTTGAAACAAAAAAAATCATGTTTTAGTGTTTCCATAGTCTAAGAGCCATAGTTTTTTCAGCTTTTGGGCGATTATCTTGAGTAGGGTCTCATTTTTTGCGGGATGAGATGACGGTTTGATTGGTACTATTTTGGTGTACATGCGACTTTTTTGATCACTTTTATTACCTTTTTTGGGAAGTAAGGTGGGCAAAATTTCAATTTTCTCATAGTTCTCATAGTTTTTATTTTTTTATTTTTATGGCGTTCACCGTGCGGGGAAAGTAACATGACCATTTTATAGATCAGGTCGTTACGGACGCGGCGATACCTAATATGTGTAGTTTATTTTATTTTTTTAATTTTTATTCAGTGATAAATGTGTTTTTTTTTATCTTAACTTTTTTCACTTTTTTTTTACATTTTTTTGACCCAGACCCGCTTGGTTCTTGAAGATCCAGTGGGTCTGATGTCTGTATAATACAGTACAGTACAATATATATTGTTCTGTACTGTATTTTACTTACACTGAACAGATCTATGCTTTCAGCATAGATCTGTTCAGCACCATGGACAGCAGGACGCCTGAGCAGGCGTCCTGTTGCCATGGGAACCCTCCCCGTCTGCTCAGAACTTCGCAGACGGGGAAGGGTAAGCACGGGGCTAAGGGGGGCTCTCTGGGGGCTCTCTCCCTCTCCATCGGGGGGCTGCAAAGGCACAGCAGCCCCCCGATGGAGAGGGAGTGAGCTCCCTGACCGATGACAGTTAACTTTTTCCATACAGCGGTCCGTACGGACCGCGGTATGGAAAGGGTTAAACGGCTGACATCTGCACAGATGTCAGCCGTTTATACCAGGGTGCCAGCAATGTGCTGGCACCCTGGTATAACCACTAGAAGCCAACGATCATTCATGGGAGGCGGGCGGGGGATCGCGATCCCGCCTGCCGCACAGCCCGCCTCCCGCAACGCCCCCACCGCATGCGACACCCCCCCCGCACCACCCGCCGGCATCAAATCATGCAGGGGTGCAGGGGGGGGGGTAGAAAATATAGATTATAGCCACTCTAAAGTTTCTGATCCCCGCGGTCAGGGACCGCGGGCATCAGAAACTGCAAAAAGCGCAGCAAACCGCAGGTCTGAATTGACCTGCGGTTTGCTGCGATCGCCGACACAGGGGGGTCACATCACCCCCCCTGGCGTTGTCACAGGATGCCGGCTGAAGGATTTCAGCCGAAATCCCGTTCCGTTTAACCCCTCGGGCGCCGGAATCCCGATTTAAAAGTTAGGACGTACCGGTACGTCCTTGGTCCTTAAGGACTCGGGAAATAGGGCGTACCGGTACGTCCTATGTCCTTAAGGGGTTAATAGACTGTTTTCCTTTATAAAAACTCATCAGACCCCCTGCCATTAGTCCCCAACACCCATCGTTCCCCCCTTTTTGATCAGCCCAAGTGTATCAGTTCCCCCCCAGTGCCATCAGCTCCGTTCCCCCCAATGCCTTCTATTCCTCTGTCCCCCAGTGCCATCAACTTCCCCTCCATGCCATCCATTGCCATGTGATGTCCCCCACTGCTATCAGATCAGCCCCTCCATACCATGTCCCCCACTCCCCTAGTATCCTCAGCCCCTCCAGCCCCTCCATGCCATCCATTGCCATGCCCCCCAATACCCCTGTGCCTCCATGCCATCCATTGCCATGTGATGTTCCCCACTGCTATAAGATCAGCCCCTTCATGCCATGTCCCCCACTCCCTCAGTGCCATCAGCCCCTCCATGCCATCCATTGCCAATTGCCTTGTCTCCCACTCCCCCAGTGCCATCAGATCATGCTATGTCCCCCACTCCCCCAGTGCCATCAGATCATGCCATGTCCCCCACTCCCCCAGTGCCATAAGATACCATCAGCCCCTCCATGCCCCCCACCTCCAGTGCCATCAGATCATTCCATGTCCCCCACTCTTCCAATGCCATCAGACCTGGTTCTGACCTGGCAGACCTGGTTCTGTGCAGGAATTGTTGTGCTTTTATTTCAGGTTCCACTCTTCAGAGGTTTTGATGCTTTTTGATCTGTAGACAGCTCTCCATAATGCAGCAGGAAATCACATTTTTGAAATCTGAGATTTGTAAATTAACCGTTAAACAAACTCAGGCTGAGAACGTTGCAATGCCACTGCCACAGAGGCCCCCTAGAAATGGAAGATGGGTTACTACAGGTTCTGGTAGACTGAGAGTTGTTGATAGAAGACATGTCCCACAGTCTGTGGCTCTCCATAATTCATTTGCAGCACTTTCAGAGTGCAAGAGCAACATGGAGGATGGCTCAAGCACAGTGGGTGAGAAAGAATCATCTCCCATGCCTAAAGTATGCAAGACTGCAGCCAAAGACAAAAAGGAGAAGGTGAGGACTGATAGTAAGTAGCTGTTGGTGGGCGATTCCATCATAAGAGGTGTGAAGTTTGAGGAAAATGGTGTTGAGAGATGTCTCCCTGGTGCTACCGCTAGCAGGGATAGACGACGAATCCTTAATATTGTTAGGCAAGCAAAGCAGAAAAGGGAGGTGGATGTTATTGTCCATCTTGGGACAAATAATCTGGCTTGCAACGAGGTTTCAAAGGTGAAAGAAGCTTTTCACACACTTGGAAACGATATACGGGAGGTTGCATCAACTTTCATTCTCTGCAGTTTTGCCTGTGCATAACCTTCAGCATGACAGGAAGATGCGCATTAAGGAATTCAATGTATGGCTTGGTGAATGGTGTCTGAACCAAGAGTTTGGCTTTGTGTCTCATGTTAGCTCTCGTTGGAATGGAAAAGAACTGTACAAGAAAGATTGTTTGCATCTTTCTCTCAAGGGAACGAATGTCCTCAGTGAACAGTTCCAAGTATTTGCTAAGGAGCATTTAAACTAGGAAAGGGGGGCAAAAGAGTAATAATCCAGCAGTCCGACTGCCCCCCGGAACAATGCCAGAAGATGCCAGTAGCACAAAGGTTAAGAAATGACAAGCTCAGATTCTTGTCTACAAATGCTCGCAGTTTAGGGAATAAGATCAATGAACTTGAGGCTATAATGAGAATATATATTTAGTGGCTGTTACTGAGACGTGGTTCAATGGGAGTAATGACTGGGATATAACAATACCAGGGTTCTCTCTATACAGGAAAGACAGAGAAGGCAAGAAGGGGGGGGGGGGGTTGTGGCAGGGGGGTGGCCCTGTATGTGAAAGATAGCATGAAATCTAATTTCATACAAGTTAGCGAGACCAATTTAGAGTCAGTTTAGGTTACCTTGCAGCTTGATAATCATAAGGTAACTCGTGTAGGTGTGATATATAGACCACCTAGCCAAGTCAAAGAATTAGATGATCTACTAGTTGAGGAAATGGCTAAAATGACATTGAAGGGGGAAGTTATCATTATGGGAGACTTTAATCTTCCTGATGTAAAATGGAAAACCAAAATAGCTAGTTATGCAAGGAGTACAGATATTCTAAATTCCCTACTGGGATTATCTCTACAGCAAGTAGTTGAGGAGCCAACCCGGAAGGAGGCCATTTTTGATTTAGTATTCACAAATGGGAATTTGGTATCTGATATTACTGTAGGGGAAAACTTGGAATCTAGTGATCACCAGTCAGTGTGGTTTACTATAAGTACAGTGACTGAGTCACACCACACAAACAAAAGTTTTAGATTTTAGAAAAACTGACTTTTCTAAAATTAGATAAGGCCTCTTTCACACTTGCGTTGTCCGGATCCGGCGTGTACTCCACTTGCCGGAATTACACTCCGGATCCGGAAAAACGCAAGTGTACTGAAAGCATTTGAAGACGGAACCGTCTTCCAAATGCTTTCAGTGTTACTATGGCACCCAGGACGCTATTAAAGTCCTGGTTGCCATAGTAGGAGCGGGGAGCGGGGGAGCGGTATACTTACCGTCCGTGCGGCTCCCCGGGCGCTCCAGAATGACGTCAGAGCGCCCCATGCGCATGGATGACGTGATCCATGCGATCACGTGATCCATGCGATCACGTGATCCATGCGCTTGGGGCGCCCTGACGTCACTCTGGAGCGCCCGGGGAGCCGCACGGACGGTAAGTACACTGCTCCCCCGCTCCCCGCTACACTTACCATGGCTGTCAGGACTTTAGCGTCCCGGCAGCCATGGTAACCACTCTGAAAAAGCTAAATGTCGGCTCCGGCAATGCGCCGAAACGACGTTTAGCTTAAGGCCGGATCCGGATCAATGCCTTCCAATGGGCATTAATTCCGGATCCGGCCTTGCGGCAAGTGTTCCGGATTTTTGGCCGGAGCAAAAAGCGCAGCATGCTGCGGTATTTTCTCCGGCCAACAAACGTTCCGTACCGGAACTGAAGACATCCTGATGCATCCTGAACGGATTACTCTCCATTCAGAATGCATTAGGATAATCCTGATCAGGATTCTTCCGGCATAGAGCCCCGACGACGGAACTCTATGCCGGAAGACAATAACGCAGGTGTGAAAGAGCCCTTAGTGGTATACGAGTCCCTATCAGATTGGAACAGTTTCAATGGAGTCCAGGAGAAATGGGACTACTTAAAAGTGGCACTATTGAAGGCAACAGAAAATTGCATTAGGCTTGTCAGTAAAAGCAAAAAAAGGAAGAGACCACTGTGGTACTCAGCAGAAGTGGCCAAAATCATTAAAAACAAAAAGATAGCATTTAGTAATTATAAAAAAATAAAAATGAGGATGACAGGCAAGTTTATAAGATTAGGCAGAGAGAGGCCAAACAAGTTATAAGAGCTTCTAAAGCACAGGCAGAAGAGAAATTAGCTCAGTCAGTGAAAAAAGGCGATAAGACATTCTTCAGATACATAAATCAAAAAAGGAAACTAAAACAAGGAAATACCAAATTAAAAACAAAAGAAGGAAGATATATGGAAGAAGATAAAGAACTAGCTGACTGCCTCACTGAATACTTCTGTTCAGTTTTTACAAAGGAAAATGAAGGAAAAGGACCTCAGTTGGGAAAGAAGACTAATGAATCTTTTGATGCATGTGTCTTTACAGAGGAAGAGGTTCTAAGTCAGCTGTCTAAAATTAATACAAATAAGTCACAGGGGCCTGATGGGGTACACCCAAAGCTATTAAAAGAGCTCAGCGGCGAACTAGCAAAACCATTAACACATTTATTTAACCATTCACTGGCAACAGGAGTCGTCCCAGAAGATTGAAAATTAGCAAATGTTGTGCCCATTCACAAGAAAGGTAGTAGGGAGGAATCGGGCAACTATAGGCCAGTAAGCCTGACATCAACAGTGGGGAAATTAATGGAAACCATACTTAAGGAGAGGATTGTGGAACATCTAAAATCCCATGGATTTAAAGATGAAAAACAGCATGGGTTTACTTCAGGGAGATCATGTCAAACTAATCTTATTGATTTTTTTTTGATTCGGTGACTAAAATAATAGATGGCGGAGGTGCAGTAGACATTGCTTATCTAGACTTTAGTAAGGCTTTTGATACTGTCCCACATAGAAGGCTTATCAATAAATTGCAGTCTTTGTGCTTGGACTCCCATATTGTTGAATGGATTAGGCAGTGGCTGAGGGACAGACAACAGAGAGTTGTAGTCAATGGAGTATATTCAGACCATGGTCTTGTTACCAGTGGGGTACCTCAGGGATCTGTTCTGGGACCCATATTGTTTAATATCTTTATCAGCGAAATTGCAGAAGGCCTCGATGGTAAGGTGTGTCTTTTTGCTGATGACACAAAGATTTGTAACAGGGTTGATGTTCCTGGAGGGATACACCAAATGGAAAAGGATTTAGGAAAACTAGAGAAATGGTCAAAAATCTGGCAACTAAAATTTAATGTTGATAAGTGCAAGATAATGCACCTGGGGTGTAAAAACACAAGTGCAGAATATAAAATCAGTGATACAGTCCTAACCTCAGTATCTGAGGAAAGGGATTTAGGGGTCATTATTTCAGAAGACTTAAAGAGGACCTTTCACCGATCCTGACATTGTGAACTAAGTATCATGACATATACAGCGGCGCCCAGGGATCTCGCTGCACTTACTATTATCCCTGGGCGTCGCTCCGTTCTCCCGTTCTCCCGTCGCAACCGTCCAGCCCTAATGCATTCTCAGTGGACGCGGATCTGCTGAGAATGCATCAGTCTGCCAGCGTTCAGCCTCCGCTCAGTGAGCGGACACCTGAACGCTGCTTGCAGCGTTCGGGTGTCCGCCTGGCCGCGCGGAGGCAAGCGGATCCGTCCAGACTTACAATGGAAGTCAATGGAGACGGATCCGCTTGAAGATGACACCATATGGCTCAATCTTCAAACGGATCCGACCCCCATTGACTTTCAATGTAAAGTCTGGACGGATCCGTTCAGGCTACTTTCAGACTTAGTTTGTTTTTTTCAAACTATAATGCAGACGGATCCGTTCTGAACGGATACAAACGTCTGCATTATAGGAGCGGATCCGTCTGAGCAGACATCAGACTGACCCGCTCTGGACGGTAGTGTGAAAGTAGCCTAAAAGAGGAGAGAATATTTAAAAGAAGAAAAACTGCTACAAGAGGACATAGTTTTAAATTAGAGGGGCATAAAAGTATATAAGGTTTAAAAGTAATATCAGGAAGTATTACATTTTCTGAGAGAGTAGTGGATGCATGGAATAGCCTTCCTGCAGAAGTGGTAGCTGCAAATAAAGGAGTTTAAGCATGCATGGGATAGGCATAAGGCCATCCTTCATATAAGATAGGGCCAGGGGCTATCCATAGTATTCAGTATATTGGGCAGACTAGATGGGCCAAATGGTTCTTATCTGCCGACACATTCTATGTTTCTATGATAATCGGATATCATCAGCCCCTCCATGCCATTGCCATCCATGTCCCCCAGCGCCATCAGCCTCTTCAAATCACAGGTGCCCCCTTCAAATGATCCCCCCCCCCCCCCACCCGTGCTAACTTTATACTTAACTTTCCTGGCAGTGTGCTGACATGGAGTCCGCAGGAGACGAACCGCGTCTACTCCCCAGCATGCACTGGGAGGGACCTGACGTCACACACAGCGTCAGCCAGCGCGCTGATGATGTGTGCACGCATGGCCCTGCAGCGTGGTGCCGACGGGAGGCCACGGAGCGGTGAGTGAAAGGCTTCACTTCACTCACGCTCTGTGGTCACGTGATTTTAACGAATCCCTGCATCGAGGATTTTTTTTGCATCGATGAATCGTTGCAGCCCTAGCTGCAAGGTTTGAAAACCTGGATTTGGGGATTTTCTGGGATTCTTATCTGATGATCCTCTCAAGCTCTGTCAGGTTGGATGGGGACTGTCAGTAGACAGCCGTTTTCAGGTCTCTCCAGAGATGTTTAGGTTCAAGTCAGCAGGCTGGGCCACTCAAGGACATTCACAGAGTTGTCCTAAGCCACTCTGTTAATTTGGCTGTGTGTTTAGGGTCATTGCCTTGTTGGAAGGTAAACTTTCAGTCCAGTCTGAGGTCCACATCAGGTTTTCAAGAATATTTCTATATTATACTTTGCTCCATTCAGCTTTCCCTCAACTATGACCAGTATCTCTGTCCCTGCAGCTAAAAAACAGCCCCACAGCATGAAGCTGCCATTACCATGCTTCACTGTAGGGATGATATTGGGCAGGTGATGAGCAGTGCCTGGTTTCCTTCAGACATGACACTTAGAGTTGAGACCAGAATGTTCCTGGTTTCTGTAGACCAGAGAATCTTTTTTTTTTTTTTTTTTTTTCTCAGTCTGAGAGTCCTTTAGGTGACGTTTTGCAAACTGCAGGTGGGCTTTCATGTGTCTCCCACTGAGGAGTGACTTCTTTATGGCCACTCTGCCATAAAGTCCAGATTGCTGCAGTGATGGTTGGCTGGTCTGGAAGTTTCTACCATCTGCACATGGGGTCTTTGGAGCTCAGCCAGAGTGACCTTTGGGTTCTTGGTTCGCCTCTCTTACTAAGGCTTTTCTGCCTGAATACTTAGTTTGATGGGACGGCCAACTTTAGGAAGAGTTCTGGTTATTCCAAACTTCTTCCATCTAATAATTATGGAGGCTTTTGTGCTTTTGGCATTTTTAAATGCAGATAAAGAGAAATGAGAGGTCCCCAGAGCTAAATTTCAAGTGTCATAGCAAAGGATCTGAATACTTACCGGTATGTCCATGTAAAACTTTAGTCTTTTCTTTTTAATAAATTTGCAAACATTTCTAAAATTCTGTGTCCACTTTTTTTATTTTAGGGCAGGGATCGGCAACCTTTGGCACTCTAGCTGCTGTGAAACTACAACTCTCAGCATGCAAACATGCTCGGCTGTTCTTCAAACTCCTATAAAAGTGAATGGAGCATTCTGGGAGTTTTAGTATCGGAACACCTGGAGTGCCAGAGGTTGCTGATCCCTGTATTAGGGTATTGATTACAGATTGATGGGTGAAAACTTTATTTTTTATTTTATTTTAGAACATAACAACGCAACATAAGAAAATGTCAAAAAAGTGAAAGGATCAAGACTTTCCCAAAGCATTGCTTAATCGGCACCAGATTGATTTCACTTGTAGACACATTCTCTCTGAAGAAATGTTTCTGTTTCAGTCCCATTCTGAATAATTCTTAGGTTGTGTGTATAGATATTACTCTCAGAAATATTATTTTCTGTACTATTTCAGTGTGTGGTCTCTCTAGCAACCATATATAAAGACTGTGAATAAAGCAGCTCTCTCTCACCCACAATAAACGTTAGATGGTCAGCCAGTCCTTCTGAAGTTGATGGGTATCTAATGTGTATAGCCAGCTTTAGGACCATAATAGGACATTTAAAGTTTCCCTGGACGTTCATGGGGGGATGCCTCCAAATTCATATAGAAATTGTGACCTTCTCAGTTGGGTGCTGTATGTATGGGGGTATTTTCACCTAGAAACATTGGGGGAGATTTATCAAACTGGTGTGAAGTTGAACTGGCTTAGTTGCCTGTAGCAACCAATCAGATTCCACCTTTTATTTTTGACAGCTGCTTTGGAAAATAAAAGGTGGGATCTGATGGGTTGCTATGGACAATTGAGCTAGTTCTACTTTACAGCAGTTTGATAAATCTCTCCAGTTGTGTGTGTGTGTGTGTGTGTGTGTATATATATATATATATATATATATATATATATATATGTATATATATATAATCAATGGATGGTGAGACATGGAGTTTATGCCATCATGCTATGGAGCCGTACAGGCTCTGTGCACTTACCTTTAATGTGTCACTTAATGTTGTGTTCTCCATAGAGACAGAGCTGGTGTTTGATACGATCTGTGGCCCCATCCAGTTAATGATCATATTTATTTTCTGGGTTGCGCGGATTTCTATCCTCACGACTATTAAAGTCAATTAGTAATTTATAAAGGTAATGTTTCCCTATTGTTTGGATGTTTTAAAGAAAACCGTAGAGGGGATGAATAGTGTCATGTTTTCTTCCTCGTACATCTGCCCAGCCCTCATATAAACCTACCGGGAGTCGCGTGTTCCTCGGTTACTTCAGAAAGGGTCTAATTGCTTTATATGCAGCGGCCGGTTATGTACCGTGCTACATGATTAGGTCTCTTTCTGCTGATACTGCTTGATCTGAATACATGCTGAAAGCATTTATCAATTTTCTGTGCCATTAAACTTCTATTTAATTTGCACTTGTACTGAAGAGGAACTGGCAGCGTTCCTGTTGCTCCTGTTTACAGAAACAGGAGGGGGGGGGGGGGAACAAAGCAATAATTAGGCAAAACAGACCGGCTTGGCTATTGACTTGGTAAAATAAGGTAAGCTCCATTAACACCACCATGCTATGGCAGCCTTCCCTTGAGACTCCTCCAGATTCCAGTAGAAATCTAGACCTCAGGATACTTCTGAATCTCATGTTATTCAGCCCATAACGATACAGATCTTGAAGTCAGCAACATTTGTCATTTAGGGTATAATTCATACCTGGCTTTGTACTATACCAATATGAATTCAATAAAGACATTCTTGAAAGAAATGTTGGATTTTTACTATATCATTTCAAGTTGTACAGTTATGACATTTTTATATTAGTAACTATTATCATTATTACAACAACCTTTAGTTTGAATAATTTTTGCTTATCTGTAAAGAGCTTCCACGACACTAGCCTCCATACTGATTGTAAGGCCATATGCACACGACCGTATTCATTTTGTGGTCAGCACAACACGGATACCGGCCATGCACGTCCCTCATTGTTCAGTTCCGCATTTCCCACCCTATGTAAAAAAATGACTATTCTTGTCCGCAAAACAGACGTTCTATGTTTTTTGCAGGTCGGCGGAACGGATGTACAGATGTGGACAGCCCCATTTTTTGTGGCCCCATTTAAATCAATGAGTCCCCAACTGATCCGCGAAAAATGCGGATCGGTTGAGGACCAAAAATATGGTTGTTTTTTTGGGGCCGAGAACTTACTTCCATAAGGAGACTTGTAGTAAGAAACTAGTCGGCTCAGGTGCGTACTGGCATCCTTATGTACTTTCCTTTCCATTACGATCAACACCTGGTTTTGGCTTCAATTCGTAAATCCGTCAAATCGGAGCATTTCCTTACGCCTAGCATGAGCCTTCCTGTCTTTCTTGCTTTTCTGTTCTTTCACCTCCTCTGTTATTTATAGACTGTCTTCATACAGTCATATAATTTCAGCAATCATCTTGTTGCTGTAATCTGGCAGGATGGATATGGATGAGCGACCTGGAGCTGAGTAATGAGCCGTTTACACTGACGCGCCTTATGGTTCTGTTGCCCCTGTGGAGCAGAGTAACAACAAGTGGATCCATCATATCTGTTACACATCCAATAAAAATGGATGTCATGAAGCCTTTGTAAACAGAGCCTTAGCTCTAAGCTACTCGCACATATTTTGTCTGTAGTGGTAGTAGATCAGAAGTAATCGGAAGTGATGATAAACAGTTTCTTTAAAAGAGATTTTAAGACAGACATCCAGATATGCAAATATCTGCAACAGCTACTAAAGGACACTAAGCATAAAAAATGCACACAAAAGTAAAAAAAAAAAGTTCTTTTGATACTATTTTGTCTCATACTACAATAAAAAAATGAGTAATATAAAAATAAATCTTCTATATGTATCAGCCATTTCCCTCCCCCCCCCTCTTCTTTTCCTTTGTCTTCACAGTCCTATGTCTGGCTGTAAGATAGCCAGCTGGAGCACAAGCGTGTGCATATGGTCGTGTGCATAGTTAGTCACTTCAGCAAATAGCATTTATTATGTAGAGGAAGTTAATACAAACCACTTACTAATGTATTGTGATTGTCCATATTGCCTCCTTTGCTGGCTGGATTCATTTTTCCATCACATTATACACTGCTCATTTCTATGGTCACGGCCACCCTGCAATCCATCAGTGGTGTTCATGTTTGCACTCTATAGGAAAAAGCATCGGCCTATTTGGTGGGCGGGAAAATGGGAGAGGACATGGGCTAGTGCTTTTTCCTATAGTGTTCAAGCACAACCACCACTGCTGGATTGCAGGGTGGTCATAACCATGGAAACGAGCAGTGTATAATGTGATGGAAAAATGAATCCAGCCAGCAAAGGAAGCAATATGCATAATAATAATAATACATTAGTAAGTGCCTTGTATTAACTTTCTCTACATAATAAATGCTATTTGCTGAAGTGAGACAACCCCTTTTAAGCCTCACTCCTTGGCTTAGGCCTCACACCCTTAGCCATTCCCCACGGGAAAACAGAACACAGCACGTGCACAGCATCATTGTAATCTATGATGCTCTGCGCTCCTGTGCGCACCATCAATGCTGCTCCGGGACATATGGCCCGCTCACGGACCGTATGTCTCGGAGGGCATACAGTCGTGTGCAAGGGCCCTGAAAGTGCTCATGCATACTAAATTAACTCTGACCTAACGCACTGATATCATAGGGACGGTTCAAACATCTAATGTGTATAGGAATGTCGCAGCTCTTTCCCAAAAGCTAATGTCGGAAGAAAGAAGCAACAAGCATGTTGGAGTTAACTAGATAGAGTTTGCGAGTGCGCAGGATTTGATCATCCTAAATGCCTCGTGCTCATTTTTATAAATTTTGCTTAGTAGCAATAGATCAGTTTCGTTTTTGTCGTTTGTTCTTTTATGTCAATTTGTCTACAATTTTGGTGCACTTAGCAGTGTGTTACTACCTAGGGAAGCTCTAAACCATAAAATGCTATCGAAAAGCATACAAACACAAAGAAACAAATTCTGAACGAGTATGCGGGTGCTTTCAGTTAAGAAAAAAAACTTTTGTAGGAGTGATAAATGTTGCAGATAACACACATATAGATAAAGTGCACTATAATGCAAATTATGCCGTTGAGTTGAAAAGACAAAAGAGGTGAGTAAATGAGATAGCGTGTAGTGGATTATTAGATGTAGTCATAACTGCAGTGCAATACACGATTGACATAAGTCCGTTTTAAGCAGAAGACTCCATCCGTTGTGTCATGGCCATTACTATGTACTGCAGCTCAGCTCCATGAATGCTGGCTAAGCTGCAGTATGCTGGCGTGGTGACCACACAGTGGACAAAGCCTTCTGCTTCCAACTCTGCCCACTGTTTAGATTCCTGCAACTGCTGAAAACAGCTGGTGGGTGCAGATGCCATGTGTTGGACTTTGACACATCTGATATTAATGACCTGTCTGGATAGGTCATCACTGTCTAAAACTGGAATACCCTTTTAAGAGGAGGATATCTAAAAACTGTTGATGGTTGAAAAGCTTTGCATCATACCATCATAGGCAGAGCAACGTTGAGAACCAGTGTCATTGTGTAGTCTTACCCTAAGGCCACAGAGCGACTTGGGAGAAAGAACATTAGATTTAGCTGGGGAGGGCACACCGGACATGTAGGCTAGCTTTAATAGGATGGCTTTGATGACCTATTCCCTTTAAAAAAAGAAAAAAAAAAACAAAACTACCATTTTTTTTATGTTTACCAGCATCTTCAGAGACTTTCCATGTGTATTCATGTAAAGATTTATATCTTCATTAAATAAAAAGCTGGAGTTATTCCTAATGAACATGGATTGGTGAGTATATACGTCCATGGTTGCAGACTGATTTTGCAGTCACATATTACTGTCCTTACAGGGAGTGGAGTTTCTCATGACTGTTGTCTGAAAGTAAAACACAGGGTTTGGTTTTGACCTATAATCATGGAGACGGATAGGCTTGCATAGGAGCTGTAAAGAATAATTACTGGTATTTTTATATTTGAGACAATGCACAGTTGCTTCTTTTTGCACTTTGTTATTTTAGATTCATTAAAGGAGTATTTCTCTACAGGATAGAGGATAACTATCAGATCAATGGGGGTCCTACCACTGGGATCCTCGCCGATCACGAGAGCGGGACACTGTACCCCCTGCAGCCCCCCTGAAATGATGCATGTCTGCTCCATTCATTTCATTGGGGGTTCCGGAGATCGCCGAATACAGCTATCTCCGGAACTCCAATAGCAGTGAATGAAGCGGACCTGCACATGTGCGACCGGCCGCTCCAGTCATTTCAGGGAAGCATCAGGAGGTACGGGGTTCTCGTGATCGGTGGGGATCCCAGCGGTAGGACCTCCACAGGATAGGGGATAACTTTTACCTACCGGAATATCCCTTTAAAGCAAATAGACATTTAGTTTCCATGCTAGGTAATGTCTTCAACAAAAATAACAGACTTCCTTCACTACATTGTAATGCGTTTTAGATGCATAAGTTGTACATACAGAGGCGCGCTAGTCATAGATTATGGCTGCTATCATGAATTAACCACTTAGTGACCACTAATATGTCTTTTTACTGACGTAAACAAATGGGGTTTTAGCTAAACAGCTGGCTTTAATCAATCATTACATGTACCCAAAATGGTGCATTAAAAACCTTAACTTGTCCCGCAAAAAAAAAAACAACTCGCACAAGTACACTGATGAGAAAACAAAAAAGTTATAGCTCTTGGAATGTGTGTGGTCACTAAGGGGTTAAAGGGGAGGTAACCGGTTGGGGGTGTGTACCTGCACAGTTTGACAATGGCAGCACTGATTGGATAGAGTGAGACTTTGCAGGTACACCCCCCCCCCCCCCCAACTGGTTACCTCCCCTCTCTACCCTTACTGCAGACTGCTGGCAATTCATTCATAACTTCTAGTAGAAATAATAAATGAATGATACAACATAGAGCCTTAAGAATAGATGCTACAGAATTTTTGTTACATGGGGAATGCATGTAGCTATTAAAACAGGCATGTCAGGAGGAGTGAAAGGTCCCCTTTAATTAGTAAGGGTTGGAGGGAGGGAGGCACATGATCTTTCAGCTTCAATGTCTTGTTGTTCATGGTTGAACAGTACGTGCGACTGCATTAATCTCCAGAACAGTGTGTACAGTTCATTGATCAGGCCACTTCCCTTGGCTACATATGTGCGGAGGAGCGTACCGTTACACTGCACAGCTCATAATATACAATTTTTCATGTCTTGCACATTATCGTCTGTGCACAAGAAGACCCGTCACCTCTTCTTACATATCCGTTTTAGTATTGCATGCAGGGCTGTGGAGTCGGAGTCGGAGGCAATCTTGGGTACCTGGAGTTGGAGTCTGAGTCGGCAAAAAATGAACCGACTCCGACTCATACTAGATTTAAATTGGAATAAAATAAAAAAAAAAGCAAGTTTAAATGTCCTAATGTTCCCGCTGTTACAGGGAACGCGCAACGCCCATGGTTAACCTAGCCTCTCACTGATAACTGATTAGGTAAATACACTGCTCAAAAAAATAAAGGGAACACAAAAATAACACATCCTAGATCTGAATTAATTAAATATTCTTCTGAAATACTTTGTTCTTTACATAGTTGAATGTGCTGACAACAAAATCACACAAAAATTAAAAATGTAAATCAAATTTTTCAACCCATGGAGGTCTGGATTTGGAGTCACACTCAAAATTAAAGTGGAACAACACTACAGGCTGATCCAACTTTGATGTAATGTCCTTAAAACAAGTCAAAATGAGGCTCAGTAGTGTGTGTGGCCTCCACGTGCCTTTATGACCTCCCTACAACGCCTGTGCATGCTCCTGATGAGGTGGCGGACGGTCTCCTGAGGGATCTCCTCCCAGACCTTGACTAAAGCATCTGCCAACTCCTGGACAGTCTGTGGTGCAACGTGACGTTGTTGGATAGAGCGAGACATGATGTCCCTGATGTGCTCAATTGGATTCAGGTCTGGGGAACGGGCGGGCCAGTCCATAGCATCAATGCCTTCGTCTTGCAGGAACTGCTGACACACTCCAGCCACATGAGGTCTAGCATTGTCTTGCATTAGGAGGAACCCAGGGCCAACCGCACCAGCATATGGTCTCACAAGGGGTCTGAGGATCTCATCTCGGTAGCTAATGGCAGTCAGGCTACCTCTGGCGAGCACATGGAGGGCTGTGCGGCCCTCCAAAGAAATGCCACCCCACACCATTACTGACCCAAATGCCAAACCGGTCATGCTGGAGTATGTTGCAGGCAGCAGAACATTCTCCACGGCGTCTCCAGACTCTGTCACGTCTGTCACATGTGCTCAGTGTGAACCTGCTGTCATCTGTGAAGAGCACAGGGCGCCAGTGGCGAATTTGCCAATCTTGGTGTTCTCTGGCAAATGCCAAACGTCCTGCACGGTGTTGGGCTGTAAGCACAACCCCCACCTGTGGACGTCGGGCCCTCATATCACCCTCATGGAGTCTGTTTCTGACCGTTTGAGCAGACACATGCACATTTGTGGCCTGCTGGAGGTCATTTTGCAGGGCTCTGGCAGTGCTCCTCCTGTTCCTCCTTGCACAAAGGCGGAGGTAGCGGTCCTGCTGCTGGGTTGGTGCCCTCCTACGGCCTCCTCCACGTCTCCTGATGTACTGGCCTGTCTCCTGGTAGCGCCTCCATGCTCTGGACACTACGCTGACAGACACAGCAAACCTTCTTGCCCTAGCTCGCATTGATGTGCCATCCTGGATAAGCTGCACTACCTGAGCCACTTGTGTGGGTTGTAGACTCCGTCTCATGCTACCACTAGAGTGAAAGCACCACCAGCATTCAAAAGTGACCAAAACATCAGCCAGGAAGCATAGGAACTGAGAAGTGGTCTGTAGTCACCACCTGCAGAACCACTCCTTTATTGGTGGTGTCTTGCTAATTGCCTATAATTTCCACCTGTTGTCTATCCCATTTGCACAACAGCATGTGAAATTGATTGTCACGCAGTGTTGCTTCCTAAGTGGACAGTTTGATTTCACAGAAGTGTGATTGACTTGGAGTTACATTGTGTTGTTTAAGTGTTCCCTTTATTTTTTTGAGCAGTGTATGTTTTTTGCAGGACTGGAGACACTTGTATAAGTGAAGGGAATGGATAGTCAGTAGCTCAAGACGGAAGCTGTAAACCATTTGAAAAACTGCTGTCATTCAGCTAAGGCTATAAAAACTTGTAAACTCAGATTGTTAGCTTAAACTTTAAACATGACTATGGGATTCTCCTAGGGAAATCGGGTTTTACAATAAATGCCGCTTCCCCTGCCCCTGCCCCTTCCTGGATCCACCCACTGCCCTATCTTCAGCAGAAGATCAGCACACAAAGGAGAAGGCAGCAGCTCCTAGCCAGTAGTTCTGTGGTAATGACATGTATGTTGCCTTTCTTTCCTTCAAGGAATGTATAAAATACATTTGCATATTAAATACAGAGGAGTCGGGGAGTTGGAAGTACCAAAAACTGAGGAGTCTTGAGTCGGACCATTTATCTACCGACTCCACAGCCCTGATTGCATGCCTATATATCCAGCACTGCTTCTGGTAGGGTATACTATGCCTGGGTAAGGTGGACTAACCTGGCTATGGTGTCCACACAGGGCAGGGTGTTTGTAGACGCATCATTATGGATTGCTAGTAAAGGGATTCCGCCGAGCAGAGAGTTTTGCACTTTTCTCCTGGCTCGAAGCTGCTTAACATTGTTGATAGGTCATCAGTATCTGATCGGTCCGACACCCAGGACCCCGGCTAATCAGCTGTTAGAGAAGGCAGTGGCGCTCACAGTAGGACGCCTGCCTTTTCTCAGCTTATCAAACACATTGCGTACATTGTATAGCGGCTGCGCTTGGTATCGCAGCTCAGCCCCATTCACTTCTATAGGGCTGAGCTGCGCCTAGACCATGTGACCGATGACGTTCATGGCCTAGGCAAAGCTGGAGAAGGCGCTACTGCAAGATCGGCGTCCCCGCGCATGGATTCCACTATTTTCCGATTGAAGTGAGTTTATTTAAAACATTTTTTTAAATTTTTTTTTATTTTAACGGCCGTTAGACAGGTGCACTCTTATCTAAATGGCCATTAAAAATGGTCCCATTGTTTTCAGTGGGGTCCATCTGGCCTTGAAAATGGCCAAATATAGTACATGTCCTATTTTTTTTACAGCTGCTATTGACTGGCCATTAAAATAAACTTCCCTGTGTATGGCCCCATAGATTTTGGTTCTAAAAACGGCCACGTGACGGTTGTTACAAGATATAGAGATAAGAAATGATTGCCATTATAAGTAAATGTCTAAATAATAATAGCAGTAAAATATACAATAACCAGGGCAAACTTACTGCACATGGTTGTTTTACGTGGGGAACGAGGACTAATAATGGAAGTCCCGGTCTGAATCTGTAAAATATCATTTGCTCGTGTTTGTTTTCCAGCAGAGCCGGACGTCTTTTTGGTTTTGCTTTTATTCTGTTTTGTAATTAAGGAAATTTGTTTTGTAAATTAGGATATGAAATTAGCCCATTGCGTTAGCTGGAGTACATGAAGTCCTCAGCTGAATCCATTTATCCAGGACTAAATGACCGGCCTCGGGATAGTTATTTAAATCTCACATCTATTTTTTCACTCTTTCTCATTCTGTGAGATATGTTCGGGAGCCCATTTCACAACGTAAAGTTTTTTTGTGTGATCCTTCTGAATTCTGTGGCCAGGATAATTACACGTTTTGTCCTTGAGATGTAGTCTTCATGCCTAAGTCAGAGCATATGATGTGGACACACCTATTCTTACTACACATCAATGTGAGGAATGTAATGAAATCCCATGGGCCTAACGGATCACATGGAGCAGAGATGGAATTCCATCATTCATGAGCAAGGAAGTCCTAATCTTGTGATGTTTGTAGCATTGTATCGAAGAGTCAATACGGTCTCCGCACAAACCACAACCCGAACACACGCCATATTGTCGTCTATTCTTTAAAACCACACATTTTTTAAATTTTTTTTTTTGCAGTTTTGAAAGCGAAAATTGGGGGTGGACCATAAGGCCCCTTTCAAACGAGCAAGTTCCATGCATCCTGTGTAACCCTTACAGTTCTGGAATGTATTGGATAACACTGACAGCATTATGTCAGTGTTATACAATACATTCCAGAACTGTAAGGTTTACATAGCATCATAAATCAATATAAAGCTATGCGACCCCGTCCATGCTGGCAGGTCAGGCGGGGAGCATGCCGCATACTGATGCTGAGAGTCGGATGCGTGGGATTAGCTCGTGGTAAAGGGGCCTAAAAGGAGAGAGAGTATTAAAAGGGTTGTCTGGCTTTGGAGGTCCTCCCCTGTCTCCTAAACCTTAAAAAAAAAAATATACTCACCTGTCTGAGGTCCCACTGCTGCTCCTTTCCTGGCTGCTTCCGGTCCCCACATTACTAGGAAGCGGCTTGGTTCCATGACTGATGCGGCCAATCACGAGCAGTCACAGTGGCTTGAACGCTATGTTATGGTAGTCATGTACTGATAAGCGTCACTGACTGCCGAGGCCTGTGATTGACTACAGTGGTCTCGGGAAGCAGCTTTGTGGTCCTGTGGAGGCTGGAAGTGGCCAGAAATGGAGCTGTGGTGGCTCAATGGGCAGGTCATTGGGGTATTTTATGTTCAGTGGGACAGAGGAGGACTACAGGGGGTTTCGGCTTCAAGGCTGGACAAGCTCTTCAAGGGCAGATAATACTTTTCCTATTTCTTTTTTTTATCCACTCCTGATTTGGGCTTCAAAAAGTGAATCCAAAAGCCTGAATGTGTGGCCGTACCCCTAGGCTCACACCAATGCTGGTAGGCCCTGGTGAGAAATAGTGAGATACCTGCCACGTTTTATAATTCACAAGTGGCTGCACAAATGTGATGATTTGTGAGTTTCGTAATCTAGGCGTGGACATATCTGTTATGAAAGGAATGTTCTCTCCAGAGATCAGCTGTTAGACTTTGGCCGCAGGGCTCTGGGATTTCAATTTTTGAAATGTTTTTTTTTTTTTTTTTTGTTCGCAGAGTCTTTTTACTGCATTCTAATAAACTCTACTATAAATGGCCTTGTTGATACAAGCTGTTGGGAAGTCGTTAACATGCAGAACTGGTGGATATCTGCCAGTTAGTGTGTCCTTATGTTATGGTTAAGGGTGTAATTATTAATGGTCACTGCCACGTTTTAGGCTGAGGCTACACTGCAATTTTGGCCACGACACGACGCACGCCCAAAGATCTCTGTGTAGCAGTGCAGCCATTAAACTGAATGGGGTCACTCTGCGAATCACAAGTTGCAATAAACAAAACAAAACACAACAACAAAATAACACTGCTGGACTTTTTGAGATTTTGGGGTCAGTTGTAGCAACTTGTAAGTCGCAACGGGTGTCGCAGCAGCCAAGATCACCTTGTAGCCCCAGCCTTACTGCATAGGATAAATACCCGGAATTGAGAATCCACAGTGAGCAGCCACAGAATTAGGTCTAGATTTGCAGTAAAAATATATAGATTTATTTCTGTCTCTGCACTAATAAATCGGTCACTAGTATTGGTAGTTACGCAACTGGAGTATCTTAAGAAAACTGTACCCAGTACCTGTGAGTAACTCATGGGGAGGCACCCTAAGACATCAGGTAAAGACCAGTGTCTCCATATGATGCAACCAATAAAGAGCACACGTTGTTATAATTTGGAAATGCAAATACTGAAAATCAGTCATCAGAAAATTACCTTAAAAGGGTTATCTGAATTTTAAAAGATCCCCCCCCCCCCAATGCCCGGGCCCCTCGTATACATTATACTTATCTGCTCCCCAGACTCGCGTCGCTCCAGGTCCTTGCACAGCCGCCACTTCATCTCCCCGTCACTTGAATAAAAAAATCGGGGAGCAGGGAGTATACGAGGGTCCGGGCATTGGGGGGATCTTTTAGAATTTGGTTAAACCTTTAACCGCCCATCTTCCCAACAAGCTCAATTTTAATATCCTATGTACTGCAAATGTCAGTATCGCTATTGTAATTTTCCCACTTCAGAGCCAACTGTTGGGGGAGCTAAAATGACCTCCAGATAAAAAGGTTTCCTGTGTTTGCCACCTCATTAAACCTAAAGTCCTCCAGCTGTTGCAAAACTAAAACACCCAGCATGCCTGGACATACTACAGCAGGGCATGATGGCAGTTGTAGTTTTACAACAGCTGTAGGGCGCAGGTTGAGCATCTCTGCATTAGACTATTGTCGGCCAAACCCACCTGAGCGGTTGGCCAGCAATCTAATGTGTATGGGTAGTCCCTACTCATTTCGGGGAGAGAAAGATTGGGTGTCTTGAATTTCGTTTTTCGATCTTTTTGTTCTGCCAGGAGATAAGCCATCACCAGAAGTACCCTTAGGTCCCTATTAGACCGCACAATTCCGCACAATTTTCAGGCCAGTTATCGGGGACAAACGTTCATAGGAGCGCTTGTCCATAATTGTCCCATATAATCGAGCAGCCGAACAGCCTTTTTCGTCTACTCATGGGCATCTTTGGTCAGGGTGACAGATACCTGATTATTGGTCTCCCTGTGTAATCGGGGATGTGCTGGAGATAATCCACAAAACTGAATGAAGGTGAAACGAGGGCAGAGCTACTGCGGTGAAATCAGGCCAGTGCAAATGAGCGCCGATGGATGTGTTATCATCCATTGGCGCTTAGGGTACTTTCACACTAGCGTTATTCTTTTCCGGCATTGAGTTCGTCCTAGGGGCTAATACCGGAAAAGAACTGATCAGTTTTATCCTAATGCATTCTGAATGGAGAGCAATCCGTTCAGGATGCATCAGGATGTCTTCAGTTCAGTCTTTTTGACTTTTCATGCTGCGGTTTTATCTCTGTCCAAAATTCCGGAACACTTGCCGGAATGCCGGATCCTGCATTTTTTCCCATTGAAATGCATTAATGCCGGATCCGGCCCCGAGTGTTCCGGCAAAACAGATCCAGCATTGCGGTCTGCACATGCTCAGACCGCAAAAAATGTGAAAGAAAATGAATGCCGGATCCGTTTTTCCGGAGAGACGGATCCTGCATTTCAATGCATTTGTCAGACGGTTCAGGATCCTGATCCGTCTGACAAATGCCATCAGTTGGCATATGTTTAGACGGATCGGCGGGCAGTTCCGGCAATGGAACTGCCTGCCGGAATCCTCTGCCGCAAGTGTGAAAGTACCCTTAAATTGCTCACATCAGGCAGTGCAATGCAGCCCTTACTTCCCTCTCCCCACTGAGAACACAGGCACACGCAGCATGTTTTATGTTGCATATATTATATTATGCGATGTTTGCTAATATACTTTTTATATTTTATCTCTTTTTTTTTTTTTCCTGCCCATTAGAACATAGGGCTGAATATGTGCTTGACCTTCATGCTTAGAGTGCATTCATTGTGTGTGGAATTACTGTAGGAGTAACTCCAGGTAACATTTCACCTGGTTTATAGAGGAATGTTACTCAGTATTGTGAAGGTCAGGCAACTGCTCAGCGCTAGCTGCAACTCGTGTCCTAGCAGTTCAGTCTTCATTCCAGATAACAGTCACGCGTCTGAATGTTAAAGGGATTCTGTCCGCCAGATTTTTCGATACAGAGCTGTTAATATCATCATATCAGTCTACTTGATCTAAATAAAAATATACTAGTTCTACCCCTGATAAAAATCGCTTTTATTTATATGCTAATTACCTTCATAAGGTGCCCAAGGAGCTGTCCCTCTAGCCGTTGAAGCCCAGCCGCGCCCCCTATCTTGGAGCCCAGCGCCGCCCCGCTGTTAATTATTCACTCCACTCTTTATCCACACGTCCGGGCCCGCGCAGTGTCCTGGCAGCAGCCTCATCCAGGGGATTTGCACATGCGCCAGCTGTCTGCGTACTTCGACTGAAAGAAAGAGCGGAGTGCGCAGACAGCTGGCGCATGCGCGATTCCTCTGTATGAGACTGCTGCCAGGACACCGTGCGGGCCCGGACGTGTGTAACATTGCATTACGGTGCACTGGCTCCAAGATAAGGGGCGCGGCTGGGTTCCGACAGCCAGAGGGACAGCCCCTTGGGCACCTTATGAAGGTAATTAGCATATAAATAAAAGCGATTTTTATCAAAAATGAAAGGACAGGTGGGGGTAAAACTAGTATATTTGTATTTAGATAAAGGAGACTGATAGGATGATATGAACAGCTCTGTATCGTAAATCTGGCTGACAGAATCCCTTTAATGTAGAATTTAGGTCTTTATATGTGTTTTCTCTATATAAAAAAAATAATAATTACTTAAAAATAGTGAAAGCTCCAAGAATTAAGCAACCATTTTCTTAAAAGGTTCAACCAAGGTGAACCACCTACATACCAGTAGGGTGTTAGAACGCCTGCTATAATCCAAGGAATAGCCGGCACCTGGACCAAGGGCGCACCCGCACGGGGAGGACACGAGACCACAGCGTAAGTAAAGCAAATCCCAGCGAGTGCTTGTAACGAACTTCTAGGTTTTATTATTTCATATTATATCCATTTAATACATGGACGTGTTTCAGCAGCACCTATGATATACTGAAACGCGTCTATGTATTAGGGTCCATTCACACATCCGTGTGTGTTTTGCACATCCGCGGATCCGCAAAACACGGACAGCGGCAATGTGCGTTCCGCACATTGCCGGCAGTAAGAGAATATGCCTATTCTTGTCCGCTATTGCAGACAAGAATAGGACATGTTCTATTTTTTTTCAGGATCGGGTCCGCAATTCCGGATTGGGGCCGCACATCGTGATGTATGGGTCCGCAATTCCGTTCCGCAAAATGCGGAATGGAATTGCGGATGTGTGAATGGAGCCGTAATTGGATATAATATGAAATAATAAAACCTTGAAGTTCGTTACAAGCACTCGCTGGGATTTGCTTTACTTAGAACACCTGCTGTCATATGGTTTTAGACCTGGCATTTCATAAAGAGATGGTCCTCTTTCATTGATTTGATCCCCTGTCCTAACTCTGTGGTCTTTTGTAGTCTGACACTATCCAATCAGCATTGCCAGTGTCCGATTGTGCAGGGACACCCGCCCAGCTGGAACCTTTTCTCTAGACTGCTGACTTCTAGTAGAAACATTAGATGAATAGATGCTCCAGAATTGTTACCACATGGGGAATGCCAGTAGTTACTAAAACGGACCTGTCCGGGGAGGTGACGGGTCCTCTTTAATCAAAATGCCCCCTTATGACTATGTGTTGTCACATGACTTGACAGCGCCATTGGACACTAGAAAGAAGTCAGACATTACTCAATTGAATATTTCTGTATTTTTTTTAATATTTAGTAACATTTTAGTAAAATGCAGTGTAGTTCAATGAAAAAAATGACATTTATTCAAATATATTTTATATGCTTGGAGAATTATGTGAAAATATACCCTTAAGCAGAACTATGGTTCTCTGAGAATAAAGATTAAGTTCATTTTTTTCTGCAGTTATGAGATAAGAGATAATCTTCCTTCCTTCCCAAAAACTGATTTTTACATTTTTGCGTTTTAAGTGGTACATACAGGCCACATACGGTATTTACCCTACTTTTTACCATGTAGTACATAGCTTCTAAATTCTTGAATTTTTTGAAAAGTGCTTTGTTTTTTTGTTTTGTTTCTAATTTTCATTTTTTAAGGTCCCATTACACGGGAGGGAAGCGTTCCTTCCCTACAACCTGCTGGTCGCTAGCGGAGGAGACCAGAAGAGCGTGTTTACACAGCACGATCTGCCCCCGAGAAACGAGGACTTTTTTGCTGCACTAATGACCAAATTACCTGGTGAATGAGCGCTTTGCTTGTTTATTGGGTAATCAGCCGTGCATTTACACCGCCAGATCATCGCTAACGAGCATTACTATGAACGGTCATTAGCGATGATCTAGGCCAGTGGTGGCGAAACTATGACACTGGTGCCAGAGCGCTCTCTGTTGGCACCCGCACCCTGGAAAAAGTAATGTATTGTGATTGCCCATATTGCATCCTTTGCTGACTAGATTCATTTTTCCATCACATTATACACTGCTCATTTCTATGGTTACAACCACCCTGCAATCCATCAGCAGTGACTGTGCTTGCCTGTCTTGTGGCTGGGACTGTGGGAGCTTGCATAGGTTGGTGTGTATAGTCTATAGCACCTGGATTGCAGGGTGATTGTAACCATGGAAACCAGCAGTGTATAATGTGATGGAAAAATGAATCCAGCCAGCAAAGGAGGCAATATGGAGAATCACAGTACATCAGTAAGTGCCTTGTTTAACTTTCTCTACATGATGAATGTCATTTGCTAAAGTGACACAATCCCCTTTAAGGCCCTGTTACACCTGAAGATAATCTTTCAGATCATCGTCAACAAGCATTCGTATGAACGCTCGTTAGCGAAGATCTGGCAGTGTTTAATACTGCCGCAGATTACCTGGTGAACAAGCAAACAGTAATTAAAATCTTTTAGCAGGCTTAAAAATCCTTGTTTGTCCAGATTGTGCCGAGTAATTACGGTCTTCTGCCGGCAAACAGTGATTCAGTATGGGGACGAGCGATGGCATACTGAGGAGGAGATCACTGTATGTAGTAGCAGTGGTCTCCTCAGCTAGCAACCAGGCGCTTCCCTCCTGCTGAATCTGCAGGTGTAATAGCGCCTTTAAATGTATTTAAAGGGGTTTTCTGAGATTTTTTTAACTGATCACCTATCCTCCCCCCCCCCACTTAATGGGGATTTTCACGCATAAAAGCGAGCTCATTTACACATTAATGGGACAAATCACTTAGAATCGCCAGACATCTTACTGTATTTAAGTGCCCAGGGAACAATCATCACCTTTGCATTTGAATAGACCCTTGGCATGTAATGGATGCCTTTTGGCCATTATCTTCAGTGCATGGAGAGCCAGGACCTGGATAGAATTCCGATTCCAGTATTCAGTACATGTCCAGTGCACTCGCACAGCTTGTGATGTCTTTCAGCAGGCTATCCAGTATGGCACTGTTGTGGTTAATGTCAAGTTCTGAAATGTAAAGCATAGAGGTCTTAGTATTGCTAAACAGTAGATTTTCATCATAGTGATTAGCTAAGTATTGTCTGGTGGCAGAAATCGCCCTCCTGTGTCATCATAGGCTCACAATGCTGCTCTGTTCCACCTTGCTTTACACTGCACCGCTGATTGTTGAGATTGGCTGCTTTCACCAGAAGCTAAATGAGCCGTAATTTTACCAATATCTTGCCCTCATCACAGATCTCGAAATGGGTTAATAAAAGCTTGATTTCTATTGAGATGTGATTGAAGACCAGTTTCTGAATGTGAGTAGGGTCAAATCGAGTTGTACAACAACCTTCCTTATTCACCAGTTCCCATCTATATCGGGTCTATTAGGGTAGGTTCACAAGGAGGATTCTGGATGTGGGGTTGAGTGCGGATTTGGTGCCAAAATCTGGTCTGAAACTGCCTCCCGTTGTTCTTAATGGGAGGCCGCGCCGCAGTTCATGCGGCCATGAGTTTAACACTTCTCCAAGAATGTAAAGGTCCATTGTTGGTGCAGTGACCGCACAGACCCCGCGCAAAGCCACATTGGTGGCCAGATCGCAGTTTAGCTCAATTTAATGAAGCTAAGCATAGAGCGGTTCTGCATGAAAACCCATGGCAGAAACCATGTACAGCACCGCTGTCGGCAGAATCCACTCTATTAAACCAGGCATATGGCCTGGTAGGGTTTATCCTAGTGATTGAAATGCTACTTGTCTTGTAAAAATAGTTTTTAGTGCTTCTGAGAAAAAATACTTTTATTTATGCAAATGAGGTCCCCAGTGTACCAGCACTGGGAAGCTGAAGAGCTGAGGTATACCGAGGGGTTAGGCCCCACGCTTTGGTGCACTGCAAGTAAAGCCTTTGGGGGACATGAAGACTGGTGGTTCATCCGCCTAAGTTATGTAGAGGCGCTGGCCTCTACGTAACTCTGGCGGACCTTACACTTGTCTAACTCTACGCCAGTTCCCTTGCTGGCGTAGATTTAGACCATTTTCTACGCCTAAAACAGGTGTAGAAAATGATAAAGGAGACAGGCCTGCCGGTCCAACCCTTTCCCCGTCCTTGCCGCGCCCCCTTTCTTTCTTAGACATGGCGTGAGCGACAGAAGAGGGGAAAAAGTCGCAGATTGCAGCGCAAACAACCTTTGCGCTGCAGTCTGTGACAGATAAACGTCTTAAATGACCCCCTTTAAGTCTTGGGAACGCTGCAATCGAATTGCAAAAGGATCAACCATACCAAGAAGTATACCTGATTTAATAGGGACGATCCTGCTGACTGGTTATCTTTAAGCCCTTACAATAAGGGCTCATGCAAACAAGCGCAAATTGCGCTTCCCAATGCACGGACACCCACCTAATGGGTCCGCTATGCGCACAGCAAAAAAACTAAATAGAGCATGTTCTATTTTATTTATTTTTTTGCCGTCTCGAGGCACGGACCGAAATGCCATGGAAGGGCCTCCGTAGCGCTTCTGTGGCACTTCGCTCCGCATCTTCCGTATTGTGGACCCATTCAAGTGAATAAGTCCGCATCCGTGATATGGTGTGCACACGGTTGGTGCCCACGTATTGTGGGCCACAATATGGGCACGGCCTGCACACATTTGTGTGCATGAGGACTAAACATGTAGCTAGGTAGCTAAAACGTGTAACATCTCGGCCAAGATCTTGGTTACTCTCGGCATGTCACAGTCGGAGTGATTTCTCATGGTGTCGTGTGCTGGGACACACCTGTAGTGTGGGAACTGTTTGCCCTCAGTAAGCCCGAGCCCTGACTGTACTTTCTTTCAATATACAGTATAATACAAAATGGGATGATATGGCGTTTTACCAGTCTCCATTTTCTGTCTTCTGACAATTTGAAGTAATTTATGATAAGTGCAGGGAAATATTCAATTGTGCAAGCTGTGTGCAGATAGATTAGAGGAAGAAACTTTCCTGGAGAGTTTAATCCTCCTCACATTTCCTGCTTTTACTTTAAAGGCTATGAACACCTTTGGTGGTAATTTATTTTTATTAATGCATGTTACTCATTTTGGGTTACAATTTTTTTTTTTTTCACTTGGGCTTTATTCAAAATGTTCGGCAGTTTTTGTCCTGCAGGCTTAACTTTTAGCCTACTTGCAGACTGTCACACATCCGTGATGACATCATTGATAAGATGGTCACAGGTTCATCCGTGAAGGTTCAATGTGTCTGTTTTTTGTCGTCCGTATTCCATGGACACTGTTCAGCCAGAAATTAATTTGAAGAGCATCTCCTAGCCATGACCTGTGAAACATGGATGAAACACAGATGCCATCCGTGTTGTCTGTGTTTTTTCACAGACCTATAGACTCTAATGGGGGTGTTGGATCCGTAAACACGGACATAAAATAAGGCATGCTTCCATAGTGTAATCTATGATCCCCGGCCTGTGGTAAATTCTGAAATTGTGAAATACACACATTGAAGTCAATGGGTACGTGTGCTGTAGACTGAGAACACTGACGGCACACGTCCATGATTTACTGATGTCTGAAGAAGGCCTCACACTGAGTCCTGAACAGCTGGATGTATAGCCCTTATCTCTGGACTCCTGTGAATAATTAAATTATTATTATTTTTTTTAAATGCCCCCGAAAGTCTTCATATTCCTGTATTTTTCAGACTATATGATGCACCGCACTATAAAACGTACCTAGGATTAGGAGGAGGAAAATAAGAAAAAATATATTTTCATCAGACCCCTGTTCTTTAGCAGACTCCCCAAGCTCTATTAGCCTCAGATCAACCCCCCCCCCCAACCTCGATCAGCCTCAGATTAGACCCCCTCCTCAGCCTCAATCAACCTCTGATCGGACTCTCCCAGCCTCAGACCAGACCCTCCCCAGCCTCCATTAGCCTCAGATCAGACCCCATCAGACTCAGATCAGACCCAATCAGCCTGAGATTGGACCCCCCATCAGACCTAAGATCAGAAGTAAAAAAAAAAAAAAAAAAAAAAAAAAAATTACATTTCTTGCTCCAGACTGCGCTGCAGATCCAGGACACACCCCTACATCACTTCTTCCGGGTCCCTCTATGTACTGTGATCTGACGGCGCACAGAGTCAGGTCATAGTATGGCGGGACCAAGAAGAAGACCAGGAAAGGTGAGTACAGGCAGCGCAGCGCTGCCCTGCCCTCACCTCCCTGTGCCTCCCCGACTATAAGACGCACTGCCACTTTTCCTCATTTTTGGGAGGAATTATTTTTTTTTTTGTCTCAAAATTACTTATTGTTTAAATCACGTTCTTATGTTAATAATATTTATTTTTAGAATTTTTGGTTATTTTCATTTTAATTTTTCATGTCCTTATTTATATTTTTTTTAGAAATCTTAAAATTGGGCATTTTGTGATCTTATCAATATGTTTAATCATATATCGAGACAGATAAAAAATATTCGATTGATCAAACCAGCAAATATTCGATAGTCCAATCTCATGTATCTTCGGTCCAAAGATTATGGACATCCGAAAAAACTTATTAACGATAAGTCTATTCGTTTTAATCGAGACCACAGTCATATACTTTACAATTTGTTCAATTTGTCGCGGCGGCGTCCCGCCAAAGCGACGTAGGTAGCGGCAACTCGCTACTAAATAGCTTGCAAGCGAATAGAGTCCAAATGGACAATTGTAAAGTATATGACTGTGGTCTCGATTAAAACGAATAGACTTATCGTTAATAAGTTTTTTCGGATGTCCATAATCTTTGGACCGAAGATACATGAGATTGGACTATCGAATATTTGCTGGTTTGATCAATCGAATATTTTTTATCTGTCGATTTATTTTTTATCTAATTCATTGCATTGCATTTATAATTGTGAATCATTGTTTTATTTATCAATTATATTTATTTTATTAATAAAGCTCATTATTGCTTCCAATACATGGTCACGGTTATCCTTGAGTGCCCTGTTTACCTATATACAGGGAGTGCAGAATTATTAGGCAAGTTGTATTTTTGAGGATTAATTTTATTATTGAACAACAACCATGTTCTCAATGAACCCAAAAAACTCATTAATATCAAAGCTGAATATTTTTGGAAGTAGTTTTTAGTTTGTTTTTAGTTTTAGCTATTTTAGGGGGATATCTGTGTGTGCAGGTGACTATTACTGTGCATAATTATTAGGCAACTTAACAAAAAACAAATATATACCCATTTCAATTATTTATTTTTACCAGTGAAACAATATAACATCTCAACATTCACAAATATACATTTCTGACATTCAAAAACAAAACAAAAACAAATCAGTGACCAATATAGCCACCTTTCTTTGCAAGGACACTCAAAAGCCTGCCATCCATGGATTCTGTCAGTGTTTTGATCTGTTCACCATCAACATTGCGTGCAGCAGCAACCACAGCCTCCCAGACACTGTTCAGAGAGGTGTACTGTTTTCCCTCCTTGTAAATCTCACATTTGATGATGGACCACAGGTTCTCAATGGGGTTCAGATCAGGTGAACAAGGAGGCCATGTCATTAGATTTTCTTCTTTTATACCCTTTCTTGCCAGCCACGCTGTGGAGTACTTGGACGCGTGTGATGGAGCATTGTCCTGCATGAAAATCATGTTTTTCTTGAAGGATGCAGACTTCTTCCTGTACCACTGCTTGAAGAAGGTGTCTTCCAGAAACTGGCAGTAGGACTGGGAGTTGAGCTTGACTCCATCCTCAACCCGAAAAGGCCCCACAAGCTCATCTTTGATGATACCAGCCCAAACCAGTACTCCACCTCCACCTTGCTGGCGTCTGAGTCGGACTGGAGCTCTCTGCCCTTTACCAATCCAGCCACGGGCCCATCCATCTGGCCCATCAAGACTCACTCTCATTTCATCAGTCCATAAAACCTTAGAGAAATCAGTCTTGAGATATTTCTTGGCCCAGTCTTGACGTTTCAGCTTGTGTGTCTTGTTCAGTGGTGGTCGTCTTTCAGCCTTTCTTACCTTGGCCATGTCTCTGAGTATTGCACACCTTGTGCTTTTGGGCACTCCAGTGATGTTGCAGCTCTGAAATATGGCCAAACTGGTGGCAAGTGGCATCTTGGCAGCTGCACGCTTGACTTTTCTCAGTTGATGGGCAGTTATTTTGCGCCTTGGTTTTTCCACACGCTTCTTGCGACCCTGTTGACTATTTTGAATGAAACGCTTGATTGTTCGATGATCACGCTTCAGAAGCTTTGTAATTTTAAGAGTGCTGCATCCCTCTGCAAGATATCTCACTATTTTTGACTTTTCTGAGCCTGTCAAGTCCTTCTTTTGACCCATTTTGCCAAAGGAAAGGAAGTTGCCTAATAATTATGCACACCTGATATAGGGTGTTGATGTCATTAGACCACACCCCTTCTCATTACAGAGATGCACATCACCTAATATGCTTAATTGGTAGTAGGCTTTCGAGCCTATACAGCTTGGAGTAAGACAACATGCATAAAGAGGATGATGTGGTCAAAATACTTATTTGCCTAATAATTCTGCACTCCCTGTATTATATGTTCCTTTATATTGAGTGAGTGGTCTCAATTTACAGGAGCACCTGGTGTCGTTTAGGTGTTCTTAGTGCGACATCTTATCTATTTATTTATATATCGAGACTTCCTGTACTTTTGTACAGGTAACTTTTTGTTAGTTATCACATTATCATCACAGGTAGAATTACAATGACAGTTATCACCTCTGTACAGACAACACCATTCACGATAAGTGATATCACAGCTCATCTTGTCCTAAGAAACTCTGCACAGGTCACAGATCATGCCTAGAAAACTCTCCCATAGAAGTCAGTTAGGTTCCCTATTGTGTCTGTGCCTCTTGTAGCCTCTCAAATACAGGAGGTCTTGACGTTTGACCCCCCCCCCCCCCCTGCATACTATGTGTAATAAATGTTTTACGTGACACGTATACTGTGTGAATTAGAATGTAGACCACATGCACAGCACATTCTTAGAGTACTTGATTCCGTCTGGAAGAAGCATTAATCGTTTTCTAATACTTGTCACTTTGATCAGTTACGGACGGTTAACCTTATTGGTTTTTCCAGTCTGAGGCCGGATTACTTGAAGAGAACGCAGCAGCTGTCATCAAGACACGCCCGTTCTTATTGTGGCCTGAAGAAGACACGGCATATACAGAATTATCTTAAGACCAAATTTTCATTTTTTCCGCAATTTTTAGCAGACAGCAATGCTGCCCATCCTGATTTGTCTCATAATTTGTTTTTTACACCTCGGGGGCTTTCTGTTCTCTAAATGTCATAGCTTCTATATATAAAAACCTGCTCTTCTGGTGCATTTTCTCCACAGTTTCAGCCGTAGGCTATGTACTATAATAAATATACACCATGTTATTTCAGCCATTATAGTCATAACATTTACAAAGGAAACTAAGATACTTTAATTAAAAAGTCGCCTATACAACTATACACAATGGTTGCCTAATAAGTTATATAACTTTCTAATATACTCCCTCCTTGTTTTCAAGATTCCTGATAGAGATGAGCGAATTTCATGTTATGAAATTCGTTCATGCTTCGTTTGGTGGTAAAAGCAGAATTGCGTTATGGATTCCATCACCACGGACCATAACGCAGTTCTATGACGGAATGCTTTTAGAGGCATTCCGTTATTCATTCCGTCATAATAGAAGTCTATGGGCTGCAAAACGCATCCGTCCCGTTTCCGTTATGCAGGGGAGTCCTCTCCTACATAGTGGAAACGGGACGGATCCGTTATGCAGGCCATAGACTTCTATTATGAAGGAATGAATAACGGAATGCCTCTAAAGGCATGCCGTCATAGAATTGCGTTATGGTCCGTGGTGACGGAATCCATAACGCAATTCTGCTTTTACCACCAAATAAAGCATGAACGAATTTCATAACATGAAATTCGCTCATCTCTAATCCCTGCTTTCTGTCAGTGAACTGCTGAGTGTTTGCTTCCATTGTATGATGTGTCAGGCTGAACACATCTTTCTCTTGGTTAGGAGGTTTGCTACACAGTGATGACCAGTTTGCATTGTTCGCCCGCGAACATATGTGGGCTGCTATCTTTTTTCACAAGTCCGGCGAGGCACAGGTAAGCCCTTACCTGTGCCTGTGCGCGAGCCGGTCTGAAAAGAAATGCGGTCAGCGAGAGCAGGCAGTTCCGAGAACAGCCCGATGAAGCCCCCCAGTGGCTGTTCTCGGAACTGCCTGCTCCCGCTGACCGCACTTGTTTTCAGACCGGCTCGCGCACAGGCACAGGTAAGCACTTACCTGTGCCTCGCCGGACTTGTGAAAAAAGATGGCAGCCCGCATATGTTCGCAGGCGAACTGGCCATCACTGCTGCTACATTGTATCAGTGTAGGTAAGATTTCTAAGCCCTTCATTACAGGCTGTCTAGCATACAGTAGACCTCGGGATGAGAACAGGATATCCATTCCCTGACAACTAGACATTCTGAAAATGGTAATAAATTGAATTTATAATCAGTTTTATAAAAGCTATATTTACAGACACTTCACAATGTCCTCTTCTGGTCTTAGTTATGTCCGTGGTATATATCATGTAATCGAACGGTCAATATTTCAGCCTCCGTAATCTGGTTGTCAGTCAGTCTCTGTATAGTAAATGCACATATGTAGTTGTGTCACTACAACGTCTGCTCCTATAGGGCTCTATGACCTGTAAGAACAGTAATGGCAACTATATTAGTTTCCTACCATCTTTTTCGTACACCAATCCACCTACCTAAACAGTGACAGAAATGAAATGTTAACATCTAGATATGATATACTTTAGCCAGTGCTTACGTCATTTTTGGTGGGGTCATTGTATGTTCTTGAGGGATAGGTAATCGCCCGTCTGACTTGAATTACAGATTTTTTTTTAACTAAATACCATCTGTCCACAGTAGTTTTGACCATATGTCGATCTGTAATAGAAGCCTTTAGGGAACATATGTTGGATTCATACGGGTGATCTAGAAGTTGTAGTACAGCTTTGTCTTTCTTGTTTCCATGCTGCTGTGTATGGGGAAGGGGGATTTCTCTAGACCGTTGTTCATACACCAGTTTTGATCACCGTTTTGTTGGAATGAGATGCACCCACTTACCAGAAAGTCAAATCTACAATACATACGAGCTCACATTTTACAAAAGTGGCAAGCTTGGCGTAAAAGAGCAAAAAGTCTCAACCTTTATTGAGCAAAATAAGGCATCAGACAGAAAATTTGCCTAGCAAATTTCATAATTTCTCAGTGTGTTTTATTACACAAACTCTTAACGCTCCCACTTTACAACTGGATTTCTTCCCCTTAATACGTTTTATATTGTAGTCACGCACTATAATAGGTGACCCAACCCAACATTACTTCTGAGAACTTCTTAGGACTCTTTCACACAATTAGTATTTGTAAGCCAGCAACAGGAGTGGGTCCAAAACTAAGATTAAAATGTAATGGACATATTTACATCTCATCTGTGTTTTGGACCCACTCCTGCTTTTGGCTTACAAATTCTGATCAAATACTGATGCAAAATACTGACCGTGTGAGAGGCCTTAAACTAGTTTTGAGGATTTTTTTTAAATTTTTTTATTTAATTATAGCAGTAAAACGGTAGGTGGCCATGATCATGGTATTTGAGGAAGGTTAGATATAATTTTCTGCAGATTAAGCAAAGTATAAAAAGACTCGAAGGCGGGTCCCATGATCAGAATATAGATGACCTGTCCTAAGTATTAGCCATCGATATCAGATTGGTGGGTTTCATCTCTGAGCATCCCCTGGCATCAGCTGTTTGAAGGGGCTGCGGCACTGGTGAAAGCTTTCTCCTATTCACATGATGGCATGGAGGTAGAGGTAACAAAGTATTGAAGAGGCCGCAGTGCTCACACCAGCCATAGCCCCTTCATCCACAGGTGCCAAGAGTTAGGCCACCAGTATTTGGATCCTGGACCACCACTTTAATCAGCCTTTTACAACAATATCTTGGCTGTCAGATGATACTGGCAATCCAGTGTTGTGCCAACTTGCCCTAAAGAATATATAAAAAAGGGTTTTTCAAAAATGACATTCCCTGGAGCTGGTTACTGCAGCGCTGCTTTGGACGGAGCTCCGGTGCCTGCTTCGAGCTAAGGCAGAGTTCAGAGTTCACATCAGCGTTTAGCCTTTCTGTTCTTCTGAACAGAAGAACGGAAAGGGCATAACTGAGCCAAATGGAGCCTTAGACCATAATGGGATCCGTTAGGATGCCGCTCAGAGGAAGATTTTCGAAGCGGAGACAAAAATCCTGCATGCTCCTATAATGGAGCAGAAGAAGGGAACGGCTGAACGCAAATGTGAACTCTGCCTTAGCTCGAAGCAGGCACCTACCGTAATCATGGTTGATAGTGGGAGTCAGAACCATGATGATCTGTTATGGATCCTAAAGATAGGTCATTTGAAAGCAAAGTGAGGAAAACTACTAACCTATTTGTTAGAAGAGTCCCAATGATAAGTGATAACATGGTGCTCTGTAGTTGCAGTGCCCAAAGATCAGCTATGATCTTTTGAGAAAGCCTGGCAGCAAGTGTTTTTGTTTTTTTGCCTGTCTTACTCGAGTATTTGAAAATGTTCCCATCCAGATAACCCCTTGAATTAGCCATGCAGTTCATATTTCCTGGGAAGACCTCTTTCCTCTCCCTTTCTATATAAATAACAGTAGAATTTTTATTCATGAGACGGTGCTACATTGACTAGAGTATGGCACCAGGGTCTACTATAGCTATTTCAGGTCAGAGATGTGTCCTTACAAACATAGACAGACATGTACTTTTTGTTGGGCTTTCTATACAGCTTAAAGTTAGTTCTCAAAGTTACTCACCTTCCTTCATGTGAAGGATTTTTAATTTTGGCATTTGTAATGAGTGACTATTTACTATTAACGATGCCAGGAAAGTGCCGTCATTTTCCAGAAACCTAAAAGGTCTTAACTGAAGCAGTAGCTCATCCAACTGACGGCCTTGTACTGGATACGCACTGTCTATTTACAGAAATATGTTGTTGTACTGCATGGATTCTCTTTGTGGTGCACAATAATAAATTTTTGTCTAAGGTTTATAAAAATTATGCTGGGGGCAGTGTATAATTAAAAAACAAAAAAACAAACTTGCTCTCCATTAAAATGTCTTGCCGATCTTGTGCCCTTACTTCTGTGCCTGCCACTCGAATCCTCATTGGGTCTTCAGCAGTTATGTGCCTTTCATGCACATGTGACCGCTAAGAACAGTGATGGGCTGCAGTGGTCATGGGTCTGGAGAAGGTGACATCATCAGTACAGGACCAGGGGGATTGGAGCTGCATCGCGGGACCGGTGAGACATTTTAAAGGTGAGTAAGAGTTTGTCCTTTTTTTTTTATTATACACTTTTTCCTGCATATTTTAATAACTCTTAAATTCCCTCTTAAAATGTTGATTCCTGGTCGAAGTATTAGTACAAACTAAAAATCCTCGTTATATAGTATTTAAAGGGAACCTGTCACCGGGATTTTGGGTATAGAGCTGAAGACATGGGTTGCTAGATGGCTGCTAGCACATCCGCAATACCCAGTCCCCATAGCTCTGTGTGCTTTTATTGTGTAAAAAAAACGATTTGATACATATGCAAATTTTTAACCTAAGATGAGTCCTGTCCCTGAGATGAGTCACATACAGGACTCATCTCAGGTTAATTTGCATATGTATCAAATCGTTTTTTTACACAATAAAAGCACACAGAGCTATGGGGACTCGATATTGCGGATGTGCTAGTGGCCATCTAGCAGACTATGTCCTCAGGTCTATACCCAAAATCCCAGTGACAGGTTCCCTTTAAATCTTTTCAGTAGTTTCTCACAGTAGTTGGCCCAACAATATGTTTCTACCTTGGAATTATAGTGCACTAGGTAAAAGCAGACGGGGAGCAACAGTCTGACCATGAAAGGTCAGTACAGATGTTTAGTGTGTCGCGTTAATGTTGTACTGTTGCTCTGTGTGTACTGCATTCCTTAAAGGAGTTCTCCAGGAATCATTTAAAATGGCACCCAGCAACCTATCCTAGTATGTAAGCGGAACTGATTGCTACCACTTGCAGAGCTGCCTGTGGGGTGAGGGGACAAGGCCTAACTAAACACTACACTCTGGCACTTGCATACAGTACATATTGGTGAGTTTTCCTGTAAGGCTGGTCAGCCATGATGGTATATCATAGTCAGGATCACATCATTACCATCTGTTGTAGAGCAGTGTAATGTGCAGGGGCGGACTGACCGTAGACCCTATAGGGAAATTTCCCAGTGAGCCGATGCCCAGGGTGCCACCCGAGCCGCCCTCTCTGCCACTAGGGGCATCATGTACTTATGTACCTGGCCTGTGACTGCAGGTCCACCTCCTGAATTCAACTGTATGTCTGTCCTTGGGATACTGCAGCAGGCCATTGGTGCCTATGGCTTCCAGTCCTGCTGTTCATCTTTATAGGCCACAGGCCACTATATTTTTCAGTTTGCAAATGATGAGGACCCCATGCTTCATATCCAGATAATTGAAGGAGGACAGACCATTGAAGCTTTTGAAGGCCACCACAGAGGGACGGCTATTTTTGTGCTACACTGTGATGTTTGGTACTGCCGGAAGAGTATTTTATGATATTTCTTATTTTCTTAGTCGACTCATCTAATGTTATACTCTCTTTTTAATAAACAGTGAATGATTGTGTTCTGATGCAGTGACATCGGCAATCAGTTTTATTAGTTGAGTGCGAACAGTAGAGACATGGTGTCTGACCACGCGATACACTGTTAGAACGTCTAGTCACCCTCAGGGCAACTCTGAACCATTCAGTTGTGCACGAAAAGTTATTTAATTTTTACAGTTTTACATTCTTACGATTAGTGTTGAGCCAACTTTTGGTTTCAAGTAGTTCGGCATTAAAAAGGTTCGGGTTATCTAAGAATTCCGTTATGGATTCCGCTACCACGGACCATAAGTTATGATTCATAACGGAATTCTTAGATAACCCGAACCTTGTACGCCGAACTTGAAGACACAAGTTTGTTCAATCCTACTTACGATTTAAGACTTCACGCACACGGCCATATGTGTATTTCGGTCCACAAACAACAGATCTGCATGGGTATCTTCCATGTGGATTCCCCAGCGGTGGTTGACCAACACACAGGTCGCCCATACACACTTGATTGTCATCCCACTGACTGAAAACACCTGACTCTAACCTCACCTTCAAATTATCTGCTAATCCTAAAGGTTCACATCATTTTGTCTCTCACAGAAATGTGATATTGGATCGTTTTCCTCAATAACTAAATGACCAAGTCAACCATTTTCTACTGATTTGGTTATCTTTATCTACTTTTAGGGCTTGTCTGAAAATCAGATTTATACAGAAATATAGAAAGTTTTGAATGGTTCACAAACTGTAGTGTTTCATGCTGATTTATATTAAAATGTATTTAATGGTGTCACAACCCCTTTAAATACTACCATGATATCAAATGCTTTTATACTGGATAGTGCTATATCACACAGTCTGTATTACAGGGTTGTCCAAGGATTAACAAATAACGTCCTGTTTCTTCATACCTGCCCAGGGTCTGTGTTGGGTATTAAAGAGGTAATCCAATTTCAAGAAAACCCCCCCCCCACATGTGCCGGGTCCCTCACCGGTATACTTACCCCTCACCCTGCACCGCTCCTGGTCCCCGTATCGCCGTTGCTGCTTCTCCCTGCACAACCAATGGCATATATTTCTATATATTATTCAGCCTATTAGAGGTCGTCCAGGATTTTGATATTGATGGCCTAATCTCAGGATAGGACATCAATATCAGATCTGCGGGGTCCGACACCCCATCCTCCCACTGTTTGATAGTTACCTTGTAGCGTTGGCGCCAGAACTATACACCTCCGTCCATTGTGTAGTAACATAGCTATGTGCTACAGATAACATTGATAACATTCCTATCATTAATATATAAGATCTTACTTTGCTTCCATCAGTTAGACTATATACGAATCAGACCATAAGACAGTGGATCTGAACGTACTCATGGGGCCTGTCACTAGTGCCTTTCTTCTGTCATGTAAATCCTTTTAGATGTGCTTTCTTCTGCATGACTTGTCTTTTAGAAGTATTCATCAAATAGATAAAAGTGTATTTTATTCAGAACGCAAATTACAGGTAATATTTTTCTGTAAATTTGTGTGAATAAACATTTATTTTTCATGAGCTCCGATATTAACCTAATATATTTATTAGTCCTTTATACGTCCTCTTTGGGAACAAAACTAGAACATTGCCTACTGTATCACTATAATAGTAAAAGCTATAGCATACAAAATAGACCGCATTCAATGCGATTCTGTCAGCTAGTCTTAGCCTATAGAGCTGAGGACATGTGCTGTTAGATCGCCACTAGCACATCCACAATATACATTTTTCATAGCTGTGAGTGCTTTTATTCAGTCAAAAACACATTTTATATATATGCAAATAAGGCTAGGAAGGACCCCAAGGGGCTGTTACCAACGTTTCCGGAGCCTAGTCACTCCCACTGTGAAGGAGCTCAGCACCGCCCGCATCCTCCGAATCTCCTCCTTGCTCCCCTAACAGCACACAGTTGAAGCGCCGTAATCTCGCGCATGCCAGCTAGCAAATGGCTGATGCCAGCACAAGGAAGGAACGCCATGCCGGCACTAACATGCAGCGTACTTGCAAGATTACTGCGTTTCAACTGTGTGACATCAGGGGAGCAAGGAGGAGATTCGGAGGATGCGGATGGTGCTGGGCTCCTTCTCTTTATAAAATTTGACTGAATAAAAGCACTCACAGCTATGAAAAATGTATATTGTGGACGTGCTAGTGGCGATCTAGCAGCACATGTACACAGCTCTTTAGGCTCAAACTAACTGACAGAATCCCTATAAGCCAGAAATTAAGCTATGCCCCTCATGATAAACATACATATTCCCATACCATACATGGTACATACTCCCTACACCATGACCCCCATACACATACATGCCCCCATGGGTTCTGGAGCCAAATGGGACCTCATATTTTCAACGGCATGCCTATTATAAGCTTAGTGTCTACAGTATGCATACTGGAGCTGATGGGTTTGGCCATTTCTAAGCGTTCCCCTAAAGCCCCTCTACCACATAAGAGCATACCAGTATCGTATCTTGACACATGGTTGGTAGGTTCCAGTTACATTTTCGAGAGTATCCACGAGTCTAATTAATTTTTGTCAGGTTTTTGTTCTTTAGATATTGCATATTGACCCCTATTGTCCAAACCCCTTAGGCCTTAGTATAAAGATGAGTTACTCATGAAATTTTCACTTACTTAAGCATCGGTTTTTGCAGGAGTTAATGAACGTTCTTATGTTTTTCAGGTTATTGTATCGCTTGGAATTATAATCTACAAAGCACTTGACTATGGCTTGAAAGACAATGAGGAGAGGGAGCTTAGTCCTCCTCTGGAACAGCTCATAGATAACATGACTAACGTGGATGAACCTGATGGCAGTAACGATGAAGGATATGATGCTTTGGATGAAGAAGAAGATGCCTGTGAAAAGAAGACACCAGCATTTCGACATTCCTACAAGAATGTAATGAAGGTAACAGCTTTGTTTGCCATAGCATTTGCGGCCCGCTTTTTCATATTATTTCCTATGAACATAAGGCAATTTTTACCCATCCCTAAATGGGAAAAACTTTCTATACTAAACTCCCCCCCCCCCCCCCTTCCCCTGCAATTACATAAAATCCTAACAGTTTACATATGCAAAGTATAGCGATTAATGAGTATACAGTGCTTGGACATATAGGTTTATATATATTTTTAAAGGGATTGTCAGGGCTTTACTTAAGTGATGGCCTATCCTGAGGATAAGCTATCACTAGCAGATTGGTGGGCGTCTAATGCATCCCTGCCAATTAGCTGTTTGGGTGTAGTGATGTCGTTTGAAGTTGGCACCGGAACTACACAGCTCCATCAACCTTGTGGTGGACATCGCTCTTCACTGCAAGGTTGGCGGAGCTGCGTAGTTCCATTGATGGAGCTACACCCGAATGGCTGATAAGCGGGGTGTCTGAACCCACCAATCAGCCAGTGATGAACTATCCTAAGCCTAGGTCATCACTTGAATTTTTTGAATAATATAATATTTTAAGTAGTCTTTAGGCACTGTAAAATGATTACCAACAAATATTAGAATCCTGGATTAGAAGAGTCAGCTTTGCAATCCTCAGTTTTTGCTTGGTCATGTATAGCGCGAGTCCAGATGCTGAAATGTCTTTAAATGCTAAAGTGCCTCTATCATGGCTCCCAGGTAACTTGATGATGAGTTGATTGTGAATGGTTCACCTACCCGGACCTCCTTGAATCCACTGATATCACAGTGGGTAGCCGCTGGAGAGCCGGTGGGGATCCTAGTGGTTTGATCCCTCTCATCAGACAGTTAAAAAATTGGCAAGTCCTTTAAACACAACATTTTGTATGTATATAATGTACATTTGATTAATTTTGTGTGCGTAGCATTCATTAAAAGTGTAATGGTTTAGGCAAATAGACTCTAATAAGGAAACCGTACTAGTTTCTCCCTTATACCTGCAACATTAGACTATAAAGGAATGACTTCTTAAAAAGGTCTCTGGAGATGGTGTAAAACCAGTTTGGTGATGTGAATTAAGGTGTAGATGTATTAGTGGAGGTGTTTGGTTTGCTCTGTATGTCTATATAATAGGGCACATAACTGTTGGTACATGTATGTCAAGGAATGCCCTTATTGGCATGTCCATCTGGTATAAAATATGTCGCTTCAGCGCTTTGATGACCTTGTGCCATATGTGAGTTCAGTACTGTACATGTTGGCAGATGTGACTCCTAGGATTTGTTTGGCAGTGCTACTGCATGTATGGGAGGACAGGGACTGATGTATACTGAACAATACACAAGTGAATAGATGATATTCTTCTGTGAAGGATCTGCTTTGTGTAAAACCACTTCAGATATCTACTTTCTATTAGGGTGGTTTCATGCAATGAGAGGAATTATTCAATGGCTGTATAGCATCGTCTCTTGCTCCAGTTTATATTAGGGTAATGGGAATGTGCAGGGGTTTTATATTGATGACCTATCTTTAGGATAGGTCCTCAGCATCTGATCAGTGGGGGTCTGGCACCTGAGACCCCTGGCAATCAGCTGTTTGAAAAGACAGCAACTCTCACAGTAGCACCGCCGCCTTCTATCAGCTCGCCAAGCACAGCGTTGTACATTGTATAGCGGCTGTGCTTGGTATCGCAGCTCAGTCACATTCACTTCTATGGGGCTGGCCATGTGACTGGTGAACGTGATGTCACACGACTTGGAAAAGCTGGAGAAGGCCGTGGCCCCACTGCGAACGCAGCTGCCTTCTCAAACAGCTGATCAGTATGGGTCCTGGGTGTCGGACCCCCATTGGTCAGATACTGATGACCTATTTAGGGGATGGGTCGTCCGTTAAAAAAAAAAAAAAAAACTCTCAGAAAACTCCTTTGAGAATGGCATATGAAGTATTGGTCTTCAAGGGAATCTGTCATCACAATCTTGGACTATTATCTGCAGTAATACAGGAGTACTACTGCAGATAAGGAGTCCATGCTGATGTCGTCAGTCCATGCCCAAGGCTGCCTGACTGCGCAGGCGCAGTGGGCCTGGTTAGGTTTTGGGATAGTATTTTATGCTCTACAGCGCTAGTAAGAGATTCATTCTCAAGCGTGCACTGTGGTTATGGAGCGCAAGGGGCAGGCCAGGAACGTACCATCAGTGATGACTGTCTGACACGTTAATTGTGGGTTGTAACCAGGCAAGGTTCATGTCAACTTTACTGCACTTGATCCAGGAACCGCCAGGAGCATATCGTTTGACTGGGAATGCAGCCCTGGCCCGGTAGGCAACTAATGTTAGTCTAAACAAGGGTGGGGGTCTCATTCTTGGCTGCTGTTTCTGAATGGAAAGTTATCACTTTACACATGATGCTTCTGTCATACTCTTCAGGTCTGGTGGAGACCATGGAAACCAGGCACAAGGGGCGTTGTGTAGGCATCAACATTTGCGTCTGTGTCCATAGTAGCATAATTGGTGACTCATCTGAATTTCGCATGGGGTGACGTCAGCGTGCCCAGGTCTCAGGACAAGAATTTGTTTAAGAATTTGCTTTCAGTTTAATTATTTATCGTTTTTCTAGCTAGTATTAGGACTCTTTGTCAAGATATTAATTATGTTTTTTTAAAGCCTTGCCTTAACACGGCTGTAGTTATTGGTTTGGCATAGTAATTAAAGGGAACCTGTCATCAAGACCGGTTTCAGCGCTCTGTTACTCATGAGCTAATATTAAGTTGCTGACCAGAACTTGCTATATAAGGCCTCATTCACGCATACGTGAATTTTCACGGTCTTGCTGAGTGCAAGAACGCACGGCGTCATTGGTTGCTATGACGCCATGCGCTTCGTGCCGACGCCTCTGTACAGTAAAACACTCGAATAGATCATACGAGTGTATTACTGTACAGCGGCGGTGCCACGATGCGCACTGCGTCATAGCAACCAATGACACCGTGCACTCAGCAGGACAGCAAGCCAGATTTTCACGGACCGTGGTCTGTGAAAATCCCCATATGTGGGAATGAGGCCTAATAATCACAGTCCGTGCCTGAGAAGAGTCCAAGATATTCATGAGCTCCTGCTCCCCCGCTCACCTCCTGATAATTGACAGGTTTCTCTCTGGAGAAAATGAGAAAACAATGAATGTACTAGGGCTGAACCTCCTTTGGCAGCAATAACTTCAACCAAACGTTTCCTGTAGTTGCAGATCAGATGTGCACAACGGTCAGGAGTAATTCTTGACCATTCCTCTTTACAGAACTGTTTCAGTTCAGCAATGTTTTTGGGATGTCTGGTGTGAATCGCTTTCTTGAGGTCATGCCACAGCATCTCAATCGGGTTGAGGTCAGGACTCTGACTGGGCCACTCCAGAAGGCGTATTTTCTTCTGTTTAAGCCATTCTGTTGATTTACTTCTATGCTTTGGGTCGTTGTCCTGTTGCAACACCCATCTTCTGTTGAGCTTCAGCTGGTGGACAGATGGCCTTAAGTTCTCCTGCAAAATGTCTTGATAAACTTGGGAATTCATTTTTCCTTCGATGATAGCAATCCATCCAGGCCCTGACGCAGCAAAGCAGCCCCACACCATGATGCCCCCACCACCATACTTCACAGTTGGGATGAGGTTTTGATGTTGTTGTGCTGTGCCTCTTTTTCTCCACACATAGTGTTGTGTGTTTCTTCCAAACAACTCAACTTTGGTTTCATCTGTCCACAGAATATTTTGCCAGTGCTGCTGTGGAACATCCAGGTGCTCTTGTGCAAACTGTAAATGTGCAGCAATGTTTTTTTTTGGACAGTGGTGGCTTCCTCTGTGGTATCCTCCCATGAAATCCATTCTTGTTTAGTGTTTTACGTATCGTAGATTCGCTAACGGGGATCTTAGCATATGCCAGAGACTTTTGTAAGTCTTTAGCTGACACTCTAGGATTCTTCTTCACCTCATTGAGCAGTCTGCGCTGTGCTCTTGTAGTCATCTTTACAGGACGGCCACTCCTAGGGAGAGTAGCAGCAGTGCTGAACTTTCTCCATTTATAGACAATTTGTCTTACCGTGGACTGATGAACAGCAAGACTTTTGGAGATACTTTTATAACCCTTTCCAGCTTTATGCAAGTCAACAATTCTTAATCGTAGGTCTTCTGAGAGCTCTTTTGTGCGAGGCATCATTCAAATCAGGCAATGCTTCTTGTGAAAAGCAAACCCAGAACTGGTGTGTGTTTTTTATAGGGCAGGGCAGCTGTAACCAACACCTCCAATCTCATCTCATTGATTGGACTCCAGTTGGCTGACACCTCACTCCAATTAGCTCTTGGAGATGTCATTAGTCTAGGGGTTCACATACTTTCTCCACCTGCACTGTGAATGTTTACATGGTGTGTTCAATAAAAACATGGTAACGTTTAATTATTTGTGTGTTATTAGTTTAAGCAGACTGTGATTGTCTATTGTTGTGACTTAGATGAACATCAGATCACATTTTATGACTAATTTGTGCAGAAATCCATATCATTCCAAAGGGTTCACATACTTTTTCTTGCAACTGTTTATACACACACACACACACACACACTAAAAATGTGTTCAAACCATTGGTGTCGTATAACTGTGTGCTAATCCACGCCCCAACCCACACTCCCAAATAATCGTTCAATAATCTAAATTGAGGTTTCATGTTCAATAAATTTTTTCATTTTTGTCATAATCTCCCAGCCCTACAATGTACCTATTGGGCCACTCCTGCAATTCTTTTTTAGTGTAATATCCAAACCATGTGATTGTTGACCAATGGAAAACAGCTGCATGGTTTTTTGAAGCATGACTGGACTGTGCCCCTGACGTCTCATCCGATCCTACTTTATAGGCATGGACGTCTCTCCTTTTGTCTCAATGATTAGATTGTCATTTTCCTTGTTTGTTGCTTCCCTGATGGTAAAATGCCATGTGGAATTTGTTGGCGCAGTGGGTAAGTTGACACTTCCATTTAAGTGATCTAGCAGGCTGTCTTGACAGAGAACAGCCTGACGAAGTTCATTGGATCCAACCTAGACGGATCCTTCTGTTCACCACCGGGGATCTGGACGCTTTACGGCATGAGTGCCAGATCCCCACCGGATTCCATTATAGTCAACGGGGTCTGTTGGTGAATGGCAGTATCCATATAGGCTGGATCCAGTGATTTTTGGCAGGCTATTGTCTGCCAGTACAGCCAGAAGTGTGAATCTACCCTTTGTAAATACACTGCGTGCAGAATTATTAGGCAAATGAGTATTTTGACCACATCATCCTCTTTATGCATGTTGTCTTACTCCAAGCTGTATAGGCTCGAAAGCCTACTACCAATGAAGCATATTAGGTGATGTGCATCTCTGTAATGAGAAGGGGTGTGGTCTAATGACATCAACACCCTATATTAGGTGTGCATAATTATTAGGCAACTTCCTTTCCTTTGGCAAGATGCCACTTGCCACCAGTTTGGCCATATTTCAGAGCTGCAACATCACTGGAGTGCCCAAAAGCACAAGGTGTGCAATACTCAGAGACATGGCCAAGGTAAGAAAGGCTGAAAGACGACCACCACTGAACAAGACACACAAGCTGAAACGTCAAGACTGGGCCAAGAAATATCTCAAGACTGATTTCTCTAAGGTTTTATGGACTGATGAAATGAGAGTGAGTCTTGATGGGCCAGATGGATGGGCCCGTGGCTGGATTGGTAAAGGGCAGAGAGCTCCAGTCAGACTCAGCAAGGTGGAGGTGGAGGACTGGTTTGGGCTGGTATCATCAAAGATGAGCTTGTGGGGCCTTTTCGGGTTGAGGATGGAGTCAAGCTCAACTCCCAGTCCTACTGCCAGTTTCTGGAAGACACCTTCTTCAAGCAGTGGTACAGGAAGAAGTCTGCATCCTTCAAGAAAAACATGATTTTCATGCAGGACAATGCTCCATCACACGCGTCCAAGTACTCCACAGCGTGGCTGGCAAGAAAGGGTATAAAAGAAGAAAATCTAATGACATGGCCTCCTTGTTCACCTGATCTGAACCCCATTGAGAACCTGTGGTCCATCATCAAACGTGAGATTTACAAGGAGGGAAAACAGTACACCTCTCTGAACAGTGTCTGGGAGGCTGTGGTTGCTGCTGCACGCAATGTTGATGGTGAACAGATCAAAACACTGACAGAATCCATGGATGGCAGGCTTTTGAGTGTCCTTGCAAAGAAAGGTGGCTATATTGGTCACTGATTTGTTTTTGTTTTGTTTTTGAATGTCAGAAATGTATATTTGTGAATGTTGAGATGTTATATTGGTTTCACTGGTAAAAATAAATAATTGAAATGGGTATATATTTGTTTTTTGTTAAGTTGCCTAATAATTATGCACAGTAATAGTCACCTGCACACACAGATATCCCCCTAAATCAGCTAAAACTAAAAACTACTTCCAAAAATATTCAGCTTTGATATTAATGAGTTTTTTGGGTTCATTGAGAACATGGTTGTTGTTCAATAATAAAATTAATCCTCAAAAATACAACTTGCCTAATAATTCTGCACTCCCTGTAAAGAGGATTAATATCAGTTGGAATATAGAACAGAGTACCAGTTTTCATGGATATGAGAAATCAGTAGACTATTAGTAGCGATCACTGTTGTGGGTTCAGAAAGTGCTTTTGCTGGCAGACAAAACTCCAGCTACTGGACCGTACATATACTGTACCAGCTGTAAGTTTTCTGCCACACTTCCATTGTCGTGTGCGTTCCACATGTTGCGGATCAGCACGTCTTGCCCTTCCTTAGAAATGCCTATTCTTGTCTGCAAAACAGACAAAAATAGGACATGTTCTGTTTTCTCTTTCGCCTATGACAGCAGCCCTGGAGAGACTACCTCCACCTCCTCAGGACAGGAAACAGGAACCAGGACTGCCTTTTAAAAGAGGGATCATCCCCTCTACCTCCCAGTTCTGTTGCCTGTCCTAAGGGGCAGGTGGGAATCGGATCCACTGGATAGAGTTTAATATGGAGCTGCGGGGGCCCCGGCTATGTCTTGGTGTGAGGAGGGTTGCCCCGTGCGGCATTACACTCCTTTTAGGAGCCGCTTCAGAAGTCTGGGCTCCCTTCTTTCTCCCTACCCCTTCCGTTCTCCTTTCCGGGTCCTGGGGGGTTTCAGCCTTCCTGGGCTTCTGCGAACCCCTACGGCCGTGTTCGCATGTTCGGCCGCCGTCCCGCGTGCTGGATTCCTTTACTTCCGGGTTGCGGCAGTGGGAGGAAGCTGGCGCTGCGGACCGGAAGGGGAGGGAGCCGGATTGCGCGCGCCGATGAGAAAAGCCCAGCCAGGCCACTGCCATGCTGAGTGGGAAAACGTGGCAGTTCCTCCATTCTGGCTTGTGTTTGCTGTAGGAACATGGAGCAGGCTCAGCACGCTGAAACCACCGAAACCACCAATGATACACCCGTACCACGGTGGGGTAAAAGGGGTTATACCCCGACATGTTTTTTTCATAATACGTGCTCATGGGCTCATGTTTTGTGCTTGGGTGTCAAAGGAGTCTTCCAGGAAGACCTCCAGAGCAAAAGAAAGGGGGTGTGCTGTGTGTAAAAAGAAGCTACCATCTGCCTGGGCAAAACCCCTATGCCAAGTGTGTATCAGCAAGTTAATGGAGGAGGAGGCTCTGTCTCTCTGATGGGCAGCATTAAGCAGATGATCCGTGAAGAGGTCAGAGAGTCGGTTAGCGTTTGAAGAAAAATGGGTGTCATCAAATGAGTCCTCTGAGGACGAGGCCGCAGGGAAATCACGGTTTCATGTAGAGAACACTTAACTCACTAGTCAAGGCGGTTAGAGCTACCATGGGGTTGGATGATCAGAAATCACAGCAGTCAGTCCAGGACTCTGTTTGAAGGTTTAGGTCCCAGAAAAAGAAAGGTGTTTAACGTGCATTAAAACATTCTAGTGGTTATTGCCAGAGTAGAAGAAACCTGATAGGAAGTTTTTTGTTCCTTCTTCTGTGAAGCAGAAATATCTGTTTGATGAGGAGATCTCCGCTCCTTGGGATAGGGCCTCAAAGCTTGACGCTCCAGTGGCAAAAATGTCCTGAAAAGCTGCACTCCCTTTTGAGGATATGGGTTTGCTTAAGGACCCGATAGACAAAGGAGCAGAGGTTTATTTAAAAAAAAAACTGGGAGGCCTCTGTGGCGGCTTTTAAACCTGCTATTGCCGCTACTTCTGTTGCTAGGTCCCTAAAAGTGTGGATGGGGAGTTAGAGGCTCACATTAAGGGGGGTACCCCGAGGGAGCAGTTTCTTCCTACCCTACTATAAATAATGTGTTAGATTTTTTAGTCAACGCTTCTGCAGACTCTTTAAGATGTTCCGCTAGGGCTTCCGCCTTATCTAACTCTGCCCATAGGGCATTTGGTTAAAAGGCTGGAATGGGGATGTTAGTTCCAAGGCAAAACTATCCCTTGTCAAGGTGAATTTTTATGTGGGCTGATCCTTGTTGATTTACTAGAAAAGGCCTCTGACAAGAAAAAAGGCTTTCCATCTGTTAGTCAGCCCCCTAGGAGGTCTTTCCATCCCAGATTTAATAAAGAGAGCTTTAAGGGGGAGGAGAGGGCAAAGCAGTTTACAGGAGCTGCTTAGAAAACTAAGGGGTCCCTTTTTTCCGGGTCTGATGCCTCAAAAAAGCAGTCCCAATAACTCCAGGGACCCAGTAGAAGGTTGTCTGTCTCTTTTTTTTCCCCTTCAATGGCAGAAGATCTCCAACAGCCCTTGGATACATTCTGTGATAAGGGAGGGCTTAAAACTAAGATTTCAAAGCATTCCAAGAAGGAGATTTGTGATAACAGATTACCATTCAGATCCCACAAAGCAGTCGGCCATCATCTCAGAAGTTTTTTCCCTATTAGAGAAAAAGGTGTTGGTCTGTAAAAGTAGAGTTCCTACCTGGAATTTAAATTTGGTCCTCTCAGCTCTTACTTTAGATCCCTTCGATCCTATTGATAAAATCTCCCCAAAGATGCTCTCCCTTAAACTTGTGTTCCTTCTGACCATTACCTCGACAAGGAGGGTGAGTGAGATCGCTGCTCTCTCGGTTGACCCTTCTTACTTGGTAATCCTGGTAGATCGGGTGGTGATTTCTCCTGATCCTTCTTTTTTACCAAATGTCTCTTCACATTTTCACCATTCTTAGGAGATAGTGTTACCTTCCTTCTGTGCTTCTCCTATAAATAAGAAGGAAGCAGAATTCCATTGTTTAGATGTTAGGAGGAGTATTTTACAATGTCTACAGCTCACTCAGCCTTGGAGGTCCTCTTCACATCTACTGCTGTTATTTCAGGAAGCAAAGAAAGGATCTGCGACTTCTTCTCAGACTATTGCTAGGTGGGTTAGACAGGCTATCTCCTTAGCTTACTCTTCTAAGGGGGGAGTTCTGCCCTTGGGGTTCAGGGCTCACTCTACTAGATCAGTCTCCACTCCAGGAGAGAGCTTCAGCTTCTATAGAACAGATTTGTAGGGCGGCTACCTGGAGCTCTCCACATACTTTTTTTAGGCACTGTAGACTTCAGATACCTTCAAATGAGGGTCTTACCTTTGGCCGTAAGATGCTTCATGCTGTTGTCCTACCCTAGATAGGTTATCTTGCGTATTCTCCAGGTGTGCTGTCATAGGCGTAAGAGAAATATTGGATTACACTTACCGGTAATCGTTTTGAGCCTATGACAGCACCCAATTAATTCCCATCCCGAGGAAATAAAAAGAATATAAAAAAAGGTGTGTGTGTGTATGTATGTGTATATATATATATATATATATATATATATATATATATATCTGAAGAAAAATGGCGGCACCAGCTAAATGAAAATAATGTGGGTGCACGTTCTCAAGGAAAGAGACTTCTTACCCCAATAATAGACCAGAAATTGAACGGCACTCCTTTAGATGATAAAAAAATAACTCCTTTATTCACCCGTGCGGTGAAAAAGGCTCTAGTGCTGAGCCGAAACGTTGCACCATACGGGTGAATAAAGGAGTTATTTTTTTATCATCTAAAGGAGTGCCGTTCACTTTCTGGCATATATAAGAGAGAGAGACAAATGTACAATAAGATGTTATGTTTCGTAGTTCTTTAAAAAGGACTGAAGGTAGAGGGGATGATCCCTCTTTAAAAAGGCGGTTCTGGTTCCTGTTTCCTCTCCTGAGGGGGTGGGTGCAGTCTCTTCAGGAGTGCTGTCATAGGCTCAAAGAAAAACAATGTAGTGTAATCCAATATTTTTTACAAGGCTGTAGGACAGACCTATGGATTCATGAATCTGATCCACAAAAAATGCGGGCCGAAACTACGGTCGTGTGAATGCCTTCTTAATCATACATGTTATGACCTAATTTTACCATTTTCATTAAATAGTCCATTTATTCAAATAACTTGGGATCTATAATCTTTATCATTGCTCTTCCAGCAGCTGTCATGTCGGGCATATTGGTTAGACCCTGCATCTAGGTAGCAGTGCTTTATGATTTACATCTAGGAAAAAAAATAATAATAAATAAATATATATATATATATATATATATATATATATATATATATTATAATATAATATATATATTTTTTTTATATATATATACACGGTATATATGTATATATATATGTATATATATATATATATATATATATATATATATATATATATATATATATATATATATATAAAATTTTAATTGGTTGAATACATGAAATGATAAAAAGCTTGAGATGAGATCCTGGTCAGTTCACTGCTCATGTTGTTATGATCGCTATCCCTCGAGATAAATTACCCCTATGAATAATTTATTTTACCCATGACAAAGAACCTGATGCCAATTTATCCAGTATCCCACAGAGGGATGTGGCACAGCTGCACCATTACTCCGCCATTCATCTTGCCGGCCAGATTGTCCTGAAGAGGCATCATGTCCTTTGTTTTCTAATCCTCATGTCGGTCTTTCGGGGTATTTAATATATATGTCATGTGCTGGGCTTAATGAAGAAAGTAATACAGTTTTAGAGAAAGCCCTAGTCAATCCCCCAGTGCCTCCTGGACATGTGCAGTAATAGATATGTAGGTGATACCGGGAAGAACAATACTGATTGTTTTAATCCCTACTTTTCTACAGCGGCAATTGCTTTCTCAATATAAGACCTTACAAATAAAAAAATTCTGTCACTTTTACCTATGAATTAACCAATTTGGCTAACAATATCTACTAGTGCATCTCAATAACTTAGAACTTAGAATTTCATCGAAAAATGTAATTTATTTCAGTACTTCAGTTCAAGAAGTGAAACTCATATCATATAGATTCATTACATACAGAGAGATCAGTTTATTTCTTTTGATGTTGATGATTATGGCTTACAGTTAATGAAAACCCAAAAAGTCAGTATCTCAGAAAATTTGAATATTATAGACCAATTAAAAAAATTATTTTTAATATAGAAATGACCTACTGAGAAGTATGTACAGTATATTCACTCAATACTTGGTCAGTGCTCCTTTTCCATGAATGATTATATCAATGTGGCATTGCATGGAGGCGATCAGCCTGTGGCACTGCTGAGGTGTAATAAAAGCCCAGGTTGCTTTGATAGCGCCCTTCGTTCTAATTTATTGAGAGGCACACGTGTATAAAATATTGAAATAACGTATACGGTACCAACCCCTTAATTTCCCGCTGTTTCCACTGCTGCAGCTCAGTCCTTACTTCTGGTTTCTGTTCATAGGCTACAACGTTAAAGCGCAGAATGAGCAGGAATTCAAATGTTTAAATTCCAAGTGTTTCTGAATATTTTCCCATAAAACCATATATCAGTCTGCTCTGTAACATGCTGCCTGCAGCTCAAACACCATGCTCAATGCGACAGGTTCCCTTTAAAATGGCTATCCCACCAATTTAAAACTGTATTTTACTCACATATCTGCGGGTCTTGCTTGTCTATCTTTGGGTCGGCAGCAGCTCATCAACGATCTGCATCTTCCAGGGTGTATTGAAATGATCTCTTATTAAACCCCCCCCCCACACACACACACACACACACTCGCACATAGAAGATAGTCCCTAACTTATAGCCTCAGGGATACATGTGGTATATTATGCCCCCACAATTTCCTTCCCCACTGTCTATCTCTAGAGAGTGATAGTTCTAGATATACTTCTTAGAGTTTAAAAGTAGGTATGAATTAAAGGCATCGGTACCTCTTCACCTGCTTCAATATGAGATGACTACGCCAGCGCTGAGGAGAGCTTGTTAGTCCACTTCTGAATGCTGGAGAAGGTGACCCAGAAGGATAAACAGCAGGGGGCGCTACTAGAGAGAAAAATGTAATGGCTATAAAACAACAAACAATGGGGAACATTTACTAAGATTTTAGTTTTTTTTTTTCATGCAATGTCCACCCCTGGTGCCAGATGTAATGAGAGCCAGGGAGCTGGTGATCTTTTCACTTACTGACCCCCCCTCTCCCCAATGCTCCTTCCTTCATAGCGGAACACTGAGTGGTGAAGCAGGGAGCCATCATTCAGCCCTGCAGGGGCAGATCGCGTTGCTGGACTGTGTACAGCCAGGTCCATAAATATTGGGACATCAACACAATTCTAACATTTTTGGCTCTATACACCACCACAATGGATTTGAAATGAAACGAACAAGATGTGCTTTAACTGCAGACAGTCAGCTTTAATTGGAGGGTATTTACATCCAAATCAGGTGAACGGTGTAGGAATTACAACAGTTTGCATATGTGCCTCCCACTTGTTAAGGGACTAAAAGTAATGGGACAATTGGCTTCTCAGCTGTTCCATGGCCAGGGGTGTGTTATTCCCTCATTATCCCAATTACAATGAGCAGATAAAAGGTCCAGAGTTCATTTTAAGTGTGCTATTTGCATTTGGAATCTGTTGCTGTCAACTCTCAAGATGAGATCCAAAGAGTCCATCATTAGGCTGAAAAAAAAAAAACCATCAGAAAGATAGCAAAAACATTAGGCGTGGCCAAAACAACTGTTTGGAACATTCTTAAAAAGAAGGAACGCCTCGGTGAGCTCAGCAACACCAAAAGACCCGGAAGACCACGGAAAACAACTGTGGTGGATAACCAAAGAATTATTTCCCTGGTGAAGAAAACACTCTTCATAACCGTTGGCCAGATCCAGAACACTCCCAAGGTGGAAGGTGTATGTGTGTCAAAGTCAACAATCAAGAGAAGACTTCACCAGAGTGAATACAGAGGGTTTACCACAAGATGTAAACCATTGGTGAGCCTCAAAAACAGGAAGGCCACATTAGAGTTTGCCAAACGACAGCTAAAAAAAGCCTTCACAGTTCTGGAACAACATCCTATGGACAGATGAGACCAAGATCAACTTGTACCAGAGTGATGGGAAGAGAATAGTATGGAGAAGGAAAGGAACTGCTCATGATCCTAAGCATACCACCTCATCAGTGAAGCATGGTGGTGGTAGTGTCATGGCATGGGCATGTATGGCTGCCAATGGAACTGGTTCTCTTGTATTTATTGATGATGTGACTGCTGACAAAAGCAGCAGGATGAATTCTGAAGTGTTTCGGGCAATATTTTCTGCTCCTATTCAGCCAAATGCTTCAGAACTCATTGGACGACGCATCACAGTACAGATGGACAATGACCCAAAGCATACTGCAAAAGCAACCAAAGAGTTTTTTAAGGGAAAGTAGTGGAATGCTATGCACCGGACCTGAATCCGATTGAGCATGCATTTCACTTGCTGAAGACAAAACTGAAGGGAAAATGCCCCAAGAACAAGCAGGAACTGAAGACATTTGCAGTAGAGGCCTGGCAGAGCATCACCAGGGATGAAACCCAGCGTCTGGTGATGTCTATGCGTTCCAGACTTCAGGCTGTAATTGCCTGCAAAGGATTTGCAACCAAGTATTAAAAAGTGAAAGTTTTATTTATGATTATTATTCCATCCCATTACTTTTGGTCCCTTAACAAGTGGGAGGCACATATGCAAACTGTTGTAATTCCTACACCGTTCACCTTATTTGGATGTAAATACCCTCAAATTAAAGCTGACAGTCTGCAGTTAAAGCACATCTTGTTCGTTTCATTTCAAATCCATTGTGGTGGTGTATAGAGCCAAAAATGTTAGAATTGTGTCGATGTGGGTGTGTAGACTTTTTATATCCACTGTACATGAGCCAGGAAGTGTGAGGCACATCAGGTAATGTGTTAGGGAATGTTTTCTTTTCCTTGTGATGTGGGTGATCAGATCTCCAGAATGTGATGTGCAGCGGGTCTTATTCATAAACAGTAGAGACGTTTTTATTTAGACATATACATTTCATAGGGGGGGCACTGGAGTGTATTAGGGAGTTATGTTGGTTTTGCTGTGTGTAGTAGTATTTTATAAATTTTTTTACCTTTTTATGTGCTACTTTAAAGAGAACTTTCCTTAGGGCTCTTTCACACTTGCGTTCTTTTCTTCCGGCATAGAGTTCCGTCGTCGGGGCTCTATGCCGGAAGAATCCTGATCAGTTTTATCCTAATGCATTCTGAATGGAGAGAAATCCGTTCAGGATGTCTTCAGTTCCGGACCGGAACGTTTTTTTGGCCGGAGAAAATACCGCAGCATGCTGCGCTTTTTGCTCCGGCCAAAAATCCTGAAGACTTGCCGCAAGGCCGGATCCGGAATTAATGCCCATTGAAAGGCATTGATCCGGATCCAGCATTAAGCTAAACGTTGTTTCGGCGCATTGCCGGACCCGACATTTAGCTTTTTCTGAATGGTTACCATGGCTGCCGGGACGCTAAAGTCCTGGCAGCCATGATAAAGTGGAGCGGGGAGCAGTATACTTACCGTCCGTGCGGCTCCCGGGGCGCTTCAGAGAGACGTCAGGGCGCCCCAAGCGCATGGATCACGTGATCGCATGGATCACGTCATCCATGCGCATGGGGCGCTCTGACGTCATTCTGGAGCGCCCCGGGAGCCGCACGGACTGTAAGTATACCGCTCCCCCGCTCCCCGCTCCTACTATGGCAACCAGGACTTTAATAGCGTCCTGGCTGCCATAGTAACACTGAACGCAATTTGAAGACTGCTCCGTCTTTAAATGCTTTCAGTACACTTGCGTTTTTCCGGATCCGGCGTGTAATTCCGGCAAGTGGAGTACACGCCGGATCCGGACAACGCAAGTGTGAAAGAGCCCTTAGTTTCGATGGCATGTCAGTATCTTCCACACCCCAGTGTACTGTTAGCATCCCAGTCCATGGTACAGTGAGTAATATTACCGTGAAGCTGAGCAAATATTGCCCGCCTTTGTAGATCTATTAAAGTTCTACTCGAAATGCTAATCTCTGAGCGAGAAGCTTCTATTTATACCTTCATGCAGTCAGACTTTTTATAGTATCCTAATCTTTGCAGACTGGGAGCTGCTGGGAAGATGTATTCAAATAGGTGGATCTGAATTGTATATGAGCGCAAATAACAGTGTGCTCTACTGATCTGAAATACTTACACAAATGCTCATCCAGCAGGCGGTGTCTGAGGAGCGGCTGGATGTTTCCATCATCCTCCATCATCCACTGAGTCTCATAGCTGGTTTCCTCCCAGCCCATTCTTACTAAGGGCAGATCTCCCATTATACGTCGTGCTATTGATAGTAGTGATAAAAGGTATTTTAGAATATAGTTTGGAGATGATTGCCTAGCGTATAGGGGCTCTTATGTCATATAGTATCGGTATTATTACAGTGATTTTTGTCTGCATGGTAAAATGTGTTATCACAGTGTCTGAGGAGCGAACGTGTGCTGCCCGTTGCCGTATTGCAGACCGCATTTGCGGATCCGCAATACAAAGTCGCCGTTCTGTGGGCATTCCGCATCACAGATGCGGAACTATTCACTTCAATGGGTTCGCAAATCCGGAGATGCGGAACGGAACCCTACGCAAGCACTACGGAGTGCTTCCGTGTGGTTTCTTCCTGTACTTCCGTTCCGCAAAAAGATAGAACATGTCCTATCTTTTTGTGGAACGGCCGAATCGCGGACCCATTAAAGTTAATGGGTCAGTGATCCGCTGCGGCTGTCCCACGGTTGGTGTTCGTACATTGCGGCCCGGCCACGCGGCGCATGCTTTCGTCTGCAGGAGGCCTTAGTATCTACTTGTGTTCCCCTTGTAATAACAATTCTAGAGTATCTATTCTTATGACTCTATGTTGTACCATTTCTTTATTATTCCTTCTAGAAGTTATGATTGAATTACTAGCCATTTTCAGCGAAGTTCCATTTTGGGGGGGGGGGGGGGGGGGGGGGGGGGTTTCATGCATCACTTGTGCGTTGCGTGAAGATTGCAGCATGTTCTGTAGTCTGCTATTTTCACGCAATGCAGGCCCCATAGAAGTGAGTGGAGCTGCGTGAAAATCGCATTGCATGTGCAAGCAAGTGCGGATGCGATTTTTCATGGATGGTTGCTAAGAGATGTTGTTTGTAAACAACAAGCGTGCAAAACGCATTCAATCACACAATAAAAACTGAACAACTGAATGCGATCGCAAACAAAACTGAATGACTTTGTTTGCGAAATCGTGCATTTTTCACTGAACGCATTCGCAACGCATCCGGACCTAATCCGCACACGCTCGTCTGCAAGGGGCCTAAGGCTACTTTCACACTAGCGTTTTTGCTGGATTTGGCAGGGTTCAGCAAAAACACTTCCGTTACTGATAATGCAACCATCTGTATCCGTTATGAACAGATCCAGTTGTATTATCTTAAACATACCCAAGATGGATCCGTCATGAACTCTATTGAAAGTCAATGGGGGATGGATCCCTTTTCTATGGACTTCGCATCCCAGGATGGAAAGCAAACCGCAGCATGCTGGTATGAGAACGGAACGGAATGTATTTTGGAGCACTCCGTTCTGTTCAGTTACATTTTGTCCCCCTTGACAATAAATGGGGACAAAACGGAAGCGTTTTTTCTCCGGTATTGAGACCCTATGACGGATCTCAATACTGGAAAATAGAAACGCTAGTGTGAAAGTAGCCTTACAGGAATAATAAAGGAATGGTACATCCTAGAGTCTTAAGAATAGATGTTCCAAGGCGGATGCAAGTAGTTGCTATAACAGACATGTCTGGAGAGGTGACAGGTTCTCTCTAACCTTTGGTTTCTCTTCCAAACCTATAAAAAAAGCACATTAAAGGGCATCTGTCAGCAGATTTGTACCTATGAAACTGACTGACCTGTTACATGTGCGCTTGGCAGCTGAAGACATCTGTGTTAGTCTCATGTTCATATGTGCCCACATTGCTGAGAAAAATTATGTTTTAATATATGCAAATGAGCCTCTAGGAGCAATGGGGGCGTTGCCATTACACCTAGAGGCTCTGCTCTCTCTGCAACTGCCACGACCTCTTCACTTTGATTGACAGGGTCTGAAGTGATGACATTTACACTACCTGGTCCTGTCAATCAAAGTGCAGAGGGCGCATCAGTTGCAGAGAGAGCAGAGCCTCTAGGTGTTATGGCAACACCCCTGTTGCTCCTAGAGGTTCATTTGCATATATGAAAACTCAATTTTTCTCAGCAATGTGGGCACATCTGAACATGGAACCGACACAAATGCCTTCAGCTGCCAAGGACACATGCAACAGGTCAGCCAGTTTCATAGGTACAAATCTGCTGATAGATGCCCTTTAAAGGGAACCTGTCATCGGGATTTTGGGTGTGGAGCTGAGGACATGGGTTGCTGATGGCCGCTAGCACATCCGCAATACCCAGTCCCCATAGCTCTGTGTGCTTTTATTGTGTAAAAAAAAAATGATTTGATACATGTGCAAATTAACCTGAGATGAGTCCTGTACGTGAGATGAGTCAGGGACAGGACACCTCAGGGTAATTTGCATATGTATCAAATCGTTTTTTTTTACACATAAAAAGCACACAGAGCTATGGGACTGGGTATTGCAGATGTGCTAGCGGCCATCTAGCAACCCATGTCCTCAGCTCTACACCCAAAATCCCGGTGACAGGTTCCCTTTAATTTGCCCTAAAATGCCTATTGGTTTACCGTATGGTTTCTTGTCAGTGTCTGCAACATCAAGACTTCCCTCATGGAGCTGATAATTGTCCATCTGTGTGTTACATTCCTTAGCGTAAATAATGTGTTGTGGATTTTCTGTATGAGAATCTCTCCATTGAATTCAATGGGAAAAAAAAATCTGCAGTGGAAAACGCTACATAAAAAATCAGTGCGGAAAAATCTGCAACTAAATCTGTGTGGATTTTGTTGCTGATTTTTCCGCAGTGTTTTCCACTACAGAATTATTACCATTGAATTGAATGAAGAGGTTTTCATACAGGAAATCTGTATCAAAATCTACACCATAAGGGTCCATTCACACGTCCGTGTGTGTCTTGCGGATCCACGGATCCGCAAAACACGGACATCGGCGATGTGCGTTCCGCATTTTGCGGACCGCACATCACCGGCACTTAATAGAAAATGCCTATTCTTGTCCGCAATTGCGGACAAGAATAGGACATGTTCTATTTTTTTGGGGATCGGAATTGCGGACCCGGAAGTGTGGATCCGCAATTCCGGATCCGGGCAGCACATCGTGCTGCCCCATAGAAATGGATGGGTCTGCAATTCCGTTCCGCAAAATGCGGAACGAAATTGCGGACGTGTGAATGGACCCTTATTGACACAAAAAAATTTTGCTACTTTTTAAAAATCTGCACTTCGGATTTTCTGGCAGAGAATTCCCCCTGTGTGGCCTTAAAGGGGTAGTCCGAGAAGAAAATTTTGGGTTCAGACAAGAGCTAGCTTGAAATAACAGCATTACTTACCTCTTGAATCATCCACCACTCACTGCTGGTCTTTGTTTACAGGTCTGCATTGATGACATCACATCGACATCTCATCGACAGTATGGTTGATGACACGTGAGGACAGTGATTGGCAATCACTGTCCTCACGTGTCATCAACCATATTGTTTGTTCTTGGTTCATTGTTAATGTCTGTGTGGTTTTTCAGGTTACCGCACAGTCATTAAAGGGGTTGTCTCATCTCAGACAATGGGGGCAAGTCGCTAGGATGTGCTCCCATTGTCTTGGGACCCGCACCTGTATCGAGTACGGAGCCCCGAAAGTGGTGAAGGTCGCACTGCACATGCGCAGCGGCCCTCCATTGATTTTCTATGGGGCCGCCGAAAATAGCTGCCATGTTTTAATCTAAACGTGTGGATGTATCACATTGTGTTCAAATCGTGAAGATCAGGCAACTTAGCATACAGGGGGTTAATGGCTTTGCGCTTCTATTAAGAAAATGAGTGCACAAGGTTGAGCGTCCTGTGACAGAATGACAGAGGGCTCTTAAATAGGCGGGTTTGGCCTAATCTTCTGTCAAGCTGAGGGCTAACAAAAGCCGGCGGAAGCCAAGTTCTGGCGGTCTCTAATACTCTTCTGTGAGCACGTTGGGAGTAAGTCTCTATGGAATGTTAATGATTTGGGTTTTAGTTATGTAACTTGGAAATGACTATATTTTCTTTGGGTGGGTGGAAGTTAAAGTCACTTTCTGATACAAAGGCAGGGTCTCCAAAGACAAGATGACAAAAGTTTGTATGTGCTGCACATCTGGCATTCTGGGCCTACCATAGATGTTAGAAAGGAAGCCATGTTATTTTACAATTAGTTCCTGTTCAAATGTCTTATGCTTTTGTCGCTTGTATACTATACATTATCCATACGAGGAATAAATACGAAATCGGGGCACAAAAATTTTGAGAAAAGAGAGAGTGCGAGGCAAAGAAAAATAAGCACAAACACGAGCCGTATCATGAAAATGGCAAAAGGCAACATACAGGTGGTTGATATCTATAGGAAATATTTTATGCTTGCTTAGACTATCTGAGGGCAGCATAAGTAATGACTGAGACCCTGGTTGAATTGTTGTCTCACCTACTTGTCCTACCCAGTCATTTTCATAATATCCCTGTTGAGTAGCTGGAGTCCTCTCATTACAGTGCACAAGCTTTGAAGTCCTCATATTCACGAGCTTCCGGCTCTTCTGGAGGGTCTAACTAGGAATTTTAAAATAACAACTAAATAAAAAAAATAAAGGTGGACATACACCTGCAATAGCTGTCGGGCAACAGCTGTCTCTCCAAATTCTCAGATACAAGTGTTTGGTCCAGCTGAGCATGTATGTGTTTTTAATAAGAAGGGAGGAGAAAGCACCTCTGGTGGTATCCAGCTAGGTTGGCCAAATGTCCAGCTTCCTGGCTCCCAATTCTCCACCCGGCGCAAGACATTGATAGACGCCTGGGAGTCTGCCCTTTCTGTGGCTTGGTGGGCTCAGACAGCAGCGTTACACTGAGCAGTGACTACCGACCAGGACCTGCTCTGTATCATTTGTGTCTAAACTCCATGTGCCACAGGGTCACGTTACATGCTAAAAACACATGGATTTAAAGCATCCGGTGAGATGTAGCAGCAGGGTAATATCTACTTTCCATGTGCTGTGGTAATAAAGATTAGTAATATAGTACAAAAATAATAATAACTAACCCTAATGATTGTGTTTAGGGTCAGGCGCATGGTCAATTTGAAATTCAGGCTTTGGTTGTCAGTGACCCTATGATGTCCTTATGGCACATGGAGTTTAGACACTACCGCTCTGTATCTGCTGCACTGATAGAGCTGAAGGACCTGTGATGATGTCACTGTTGTGATCAGTGCAGGAGGGGGTGGAGACCAGCAGTGGAGAGAAGAGGTGGTGAAGAGCCTGTGATGATGTCACTGTTGTGATCAGTGCAGGAGGGGGTGGAGATCAGCAGTGGAGAGAAGAGGTGGTGAAGGGCCTGTGATGATGTCACTGTTGTGATCAGTGCAGGAGGGGGTGGAGACTAGCAGTGGAGAGAAGAGGTGGTGAAGGGCCTGTGATGATGTCACTGTTGTGATCAGTGCAGGAGGGGGTGGAGACCAGCAGTGGAGAGAAGAGGTGGTGAAGGGCCTGTGATGTTATGTGACAGGAGGGGCAGAGTTTTGTATGGAAGAGAAGAAAGAGTAAATGTTATGTGTTCAGTGCTTCTACAGAGCCAAGGACATGCCAGGAGTCCTCTCCTCTGATATTCTACAGTAACAGTGTGTACATGTTGAGTTGTAGTTTTCTTCTCTGACAGCCTAGAATAACAGCTTGGATATGGTGGGAGTAGTAGTTCTCTGATATCCTGAAATAACAGGTCCAGGTGCCAGGAAGCCGAACTGTCCAGCCTGTAGCCGGACATCCGCCTCAGTTGCAACTAGGGTGGCCAGATGTCGAGGGGTCCTGTAGGCAGTACTGTTTGGGGGTCTTGTAATGAGTACTGAATGGGGGACCTGTATCCAGTGATGCCTGGGAGTCCTGTAGTCGGTGATGTCTGGGGGTCCTGCAGACAGTAATATCCGGGGGTCCTGCAGCTAGTACTGTATGTATATCGTGGCCAATAGCAATCTCTTAAAGGCAGCGAGGAAAGGAGTTAAATATCACAAGTAGGCACCAAGTTTGGTAAGTAAAGCAATGATTTCTGTTGTAGATCCCCACTGTCCCGGGTATGATGTCCTTTGGGGGGGTGATTTCCTCCTTTTTGGTGTTATGAAAGTGGCTACCCTATGCATGGCTTATCACCGTGGAAACATAAGGATCGACATTAAAATTCAAAATGCAAACAATCTTTTTTTTTTTTCCTGTTGGGGGAGATTCCGGACCTCCCTATAAACATTTGATTGTTGGCCAGTCCACAGAAAATTGCTTAAAGGGAACCTGTCATCAGCTTTATGCTGACCTGACTGAGGGCAGCATAAATTAGTGACAGAAATGCTGATGTCAGCGGTCTGTCACTCATGAGCTAAAAGTAAGTGGTTGCTGAGAACCAGCATCAATCATTGCAGAACAGGCCTTGAAAAGAGTCAAATCTCCCTGAGAAGAGTCCTGGTTATCCATAATCTCCTGCTCTCTCACCCATCTGCTGATGACTGGCAGTTCTCTCCTAGAGAGAAAGGGAGAAAACTAGGTAGAAGACGGTCAGTCATCAGCAGGTGGGCGGGAGAGCAGGAATTCATGAGTAACCAGGACTCTTCTCAGGTGGCCGGGACTCTTTTCCAGGCCCAGTCTGCAATGATTGTGATGTTGGTTCTCGGCAACCACTTACTTTTAACGTATAAATGACAGACCGCAGAAATCAACTCACCTGTCTCTACTTTATGCTGCCATTAATATGGACTGCATAAAGTTGATGACAGGTTCCCTTTAATGCGTATGTGATTCTGCGAATGAGATGAGGCAAAACACAGAACTGGTGACAGGTTCCCTTCAGGAGGGGAAATGCAGTGTATGCGCTATTTTGCCTGGATTAAAGGGGTTGTCTCACATCAGCAAGTGTCATTTATCATTTAGAGAAAGATAATACAAGGCACTTAGGCCCCTTGCAGACGAGCGTGTCCAGATGCGTACCGGTGCATTGCGGCAAACCCGCGCGAGTAGGTACGCAATTGCAGTCAGTTTTGCGTTCCGTTGTTCAGTTTTTATCGCGCGTGTGCAATGTGTTTTGCACGCGCGTGATAAAAAACTGACTGTGGTACCCAGACCCGAACTTCTTCACAGAAGTTCAGGTTTGGGCTCAAGGTTGTGTAGATTGTATTATTTTCCCTTATTTTCCCTTATAACATGGTACAGAATGCATAGTAAAATAGGGCTGGAGGGGTTAAAAAAAAAATAATAAAAAAAATTAACTCACCTTAATCCTTCTGTCTTCATCTGTGAGGAAAAGGACATTTGATGACGTCACTGCGCTCATCACATGGTCCATCACATGATCTTTTACCATGGTAATGGATCATGTGACGTACCATGTGATGAACGTAGTGACGTCATCAAAGTTCCTATTCCTCACAGACCAAGACAGAAGAGATGCCGACTGCGCGAACAAGTGGATTAAGGTGAGTTAAATAATTTTTAATTTTTTTTAACCCCTTCAGCACTATTTTACTATGCATTCTGTATTCAGAATGCTATTATTTTCACTTATAACCATATTATAAGGGGAAATAATAATGATCCCCCCCCATTATTATTTTTTCCCTTATTTCAGGGTCCCCACCCGATCGTCACCTAGCAACCGTGCGTGAAAATCGCCGCCTCCGCACTTGCTTGCGGATGTTTGCGATTTCACGCAACCATTTCTATGGGCCTGCGTTACGTGAAAAATGCACAAAGTAGAGCATGCTGCGATTTTCACGCAACGCACAAGTGAGGCGTGAAAATCACCGCTCATGTGCACAGCCCATAGAAATGAATGGGTCTGGATTCAGTGCGGGTGCAATGCGTTCACCTCACACATTGCACCCGCGTGGAAATCTCGCCCGTGTGAAAGGGGCCTACTCAATGTGATAGGGATGAGCGAACCCGAACTGTATAGTTCGGGTTTTACCGAATTTTGGGGTGTCCGTGACACGGACCCGAACCCGAACATTTTCGTAAAAGTCCGGGTTGGGTTCGGTGTTCGGCGCTTTCTTGGCGCTTTTTGAAAGGCTGCAAAGCAGCCAATCAACAAGCAGCATACTACTTGCCCCAAGAGGCCATCACAGCCTTGCCTACTATTGGTATGGCTGTGATTGGCCAGTGCACCATGTGACCCAGCCTCTATTTAAGCTGGAGTCACGTAGCGCGCACGTCACTCTGCTGATCAAGCGTAGGGAGAGGTTGCAGCTGCGACGTTAGGGCGAGATTAGGCAGATTAACTCCTCCAAAAGACTTCATTCTGTGATCGATCCAGCTGTGGATCATTGAAGTGCTATATTGACTTGCTCACTTTTTTGAGGCTGCCCAGAGCGTTTTTAGATCACTTTTTTTCTGGGGTGATCGGCGGCCATTTTGTGACTTGTGGTGCGCCAGCACAAGCTATCACCAAGTGTATTTAACCATCGATAGTGTGGTTATTTTGTGCTATATCCTACATCAGCTGCAGGCTGAGCCTGTGTCACCGAAGTGCATTTAACCATCAACAGTCTGGTTATTTTTTGGCGATATACTACATCAGCTGCAGGCTGAGCCTGTGTCACCGAAGTGCATTTAACCATCAACAGTCTGATTATTTTTTGGCCATATACTACATCAGCTGCAGCTGAGCCTGTGTCACCCAAGTGCATTTAACCATCAACAGTGTGGTTATTTTTTGGCCATATATTACATCAGGGGCAAGTTGAGCCTGTCACCCAGTGCCTAAAAAATAGACCTGACATTTCTATTCAACCAAATCTGTACTGTTTTAGCTGGTCAAGTTATTTGTAGTGACCGTAAAAGCACACTTTTTTTTCTGGGTTGAAAAACATTCCCAAATTTGCCATTCTCAAAATAACTAGTTTCTGTATTTGAGGCCTACTTGAAATCTATCCCAAAAAGAATATCTTACATTGAAGTGTGATAGTGTCATTCAGAAAAACCTAACACACACGCTAGCGTGCTGATAGAATCTGATTCTGTGATTAAACCTATACCTGTCACACAGCGCAAAAAAAAACAGGCCTCACATTCTATTAACCAAATCTCTACTGTTTTAGCTGGTCAAGTTATTTGTAGTGACCGTAAAAGCACACTTTTTGTTCTGGGTTGAAAAACTATTCCCAAATTTGCCATTCTCAAAATTGTGGTGAACAGGAACAATGAGGAAAACATCTAATAAGGGACGCGGACGTGGACATGGTCGTGGTGGTGTTAGTAGACCCTCTGGTGCTGGGAGAGGACGTGGCCGTTCTGACACAGCCACACGTCCTAGTGTACCAACTACCTCAGGTCCCAGTAGCCAGCAGAATTTACAGCGATATTTGGTGGGGCCCAATGCCGTTCTAAGGATGGTAAGGCCTGAGCAGGTACAGGCATTAGTCAATTGGGTGGCCGACAGTGGATCCAGCACGTTCACATTATCTCCCACCCAGTCTTCTGCAGAAAGCGCACAGATGGCGCATGAAAACCAAGCCTATCGGTCTGTCACATCACCCCCATGCATATCAGGGAAACTGTCTGAGCCTCAAGTTATGCAGCAGTCTCTTATGCTGTTTGAAGACTCTGCTGCCAGGGTTTCCCAAGGGCATCCACCTAGCCCTTCCCCAGGGGTGGAAGAGATAGAATGCACTAACGCACAACCACTTATTTTTCCTGATGATGAGGACATGGGAATACCACCTCAGCACGTCTCTGCTGATGACGAAACACAGGTGCCAACTGCTGCGTCTTTCTGCAGTGTGCAGACTGAACAGGAGGTCAGGGGTCAAGACTGGGTGGAAGATGATGCAGGGGACGATGAGGTCCTAGACCCCACATGGAATGAAGGTCGTGCCACTGACTTTCACAGTTCGGAGGAAGAGGCAGTGGTGAGACCGAGCCAACAGCGTAGCAAAAGAGGGAGCAGTGGGCAAAATCAGAACACCCGCCGCCAAGAGACTCCGCCTGCTACTGACCGCCGCCATCTGGGACCGAGCACTCCAAAGGCAGCTTCAAGGAGTTCCCTGGCATGGCACTTCTTCAAACAATGTGCTGACGACAAGACCCGAGTGGTTTGCACGCTGTGCCATCAGAGCCTGAAGCGAGGCATTAACGTTCTGAACCTTAGCACAACCTGCATGACCAGGCACCTGCATGCAAAGCATGAACTGCAGTGGAGTAAACACCTTAAAAACAAGGAACTCACTCAGGCTCCCCCTGCTACCTCTTCTGCTGCTGCCGCCACCTCGGCCTCTTCCTCCGCCTCTGGAGGAACGTTGGCACCTGCCGCCCAGCAAACATGGGATGTACCACCAACACCACCACCTGCGTCACCAAGCATCTCAACCATGTCACACGGCAGCGTTCAGCTCTCCATCTCACAAACATTTGAGAGAAAGCGTAAATTCCCACCTAGCCACCCTCGATCCCTGGCCCTGAATGCCAGCATTTCTAAACTACTGGCCTATGAAATGCTGTCATTTAGGCTGGTGGACACACACAGCTTCAAACAGCTCATGTCGCTTGCTTTCCCACAGTATGTTGTTCCCAGCCGGCACTACTTCTCCAAGAGAGCCGTGCCTTCCCTGCACAACCAAGTGTCGGATAAAATCAAGTGTGCACTGCGCAACGCCATCTGTGGCAAGGTCCACCTAACCACAGATGCGTGAACCAGTAAGCACGGCCAGGGACGCTATATCTCCCTAACTGCACACTGGGTAAATGTAGTGGCGGCTGGGCCCCAGGCGGAGAGCTGTTTGGCGCACGTCCTTCCGCCGCCAAGGATCGCAGGGCAACATTCTTTGCCTCCTGTCTCCTCCTCCTCCTACTCAGCTTCCTCCTCCTCTTCTTCCACCTGCTCATCCAGTCAGCCACACACCTTCACCACCAACTTCAGCACAGCCCGGGGTAAACGTCAGCAGGCCGTTCTGAAACTCATATGTTTGGGGGACAGGCCCCACACCGCACAGGAGTTGTGGCGGGGTATAGAACAACAGACCGACGAGTGGTTGCTGCCGGTGAGCCTCAAGCCCAGCCTGGTGGTGTGCGATAATGGGCGAAATCTCGTTGCAGCTCTGGGACTAGGCGGTTTGACGCACATCCCTTGCCTGGCGCATGTGCTGAATTTGGTGGTGCAGAAGTTCATTCGCAACTACCCCGACATGTCAGAGCTGCTGCATAAAGTGCGGGCCGTCTGTTCGCGCTTCCGGCGTTCACACCCTGCCGCTGCTCGCCTGTCTGCGCTACAGCGTAACTTCGGCCTTCCCGCTCACCGCCTTATATGCGACGTGCCCACCAGGTGGAACTCCACCTTGCATATGCTGGACAGACTGTGCGAGCAGCAGCAGGCCATAGTGGAGTTTCAGCTGCAGCACGCACGGGTCAGTCCCACTGCGGATCAGACCCACTTCACCACCAATGACTGGGCCTCCATGCGAGACCTGTGTGCCCTGTTGCGCTGTTTCGAGTACTCCACCAACATGGCCAGTGGCGATAACGCCGTTATCAGCGTTACAATACCACTTCTATGTCTCCTTGAGAAAACACTTAGGGCGATGATGGAAGAGGAGGTGGCCCAGGAGGAAGAGGAGGAAGAGGGGTCATTTTTAGCACTTTCAGGCCAGTCTCTTCGAAGTGACTCAGAGGGAGGTTTTTTGCAACACCAGAGGCCAGGTACAAATGTGGCCAGACAGGGCCCACTACATGAGGAGGAGGTGGAGGAGGATGAGGATGAGGATGAAGCATGTTCACAGCGGGGTGGCACCCAAAGCAGCTCGGGCCCATCACTGGTCGTGGCTGGGGGGAAACACAGGACGATGACTATACGCCTCCCACAGAGGACAGCTTGTCCTTACCTCTGGGCAGCCTGGCACACATGAGCGACTACATGCTGCAGTGCCTGCGCAACGACAGCAGAGTTGCCCACATTTTAACGTGTGCGGACTACTGGGTTGCCACCCTGCTGGATCCCCGGTACAAAGACAATGTGCCCACCTTACTTCCTACACTGGAGCGTGATAGGAAGATGCGCGAGTACAAGTGCCCGTTGGTAGACGCGCTACTGAGAGCATTCCCAAATGTCACAGGGGAACCAGTGGAAGCCCAAGGCGAAGGCAGAGGAGGAGCAAGAGGTGGCCAACGCAGCTGTGTCACGGCCAGCTCTTCTGAGGGCAGGGTTAGCATGGCAGAGATGTGGAAAAGTTTTGTCACCACACCACAGCTAACTGCACCACCACCTGATACGGAACGTGTTAGCAGGAGGCAACATTTCACTAACATGGTGGAACAGTACCTGTGCACACCCCTCCACGTACTGACTGATGGTTCGGCCCCATTCAACTTCTGGGTCTCCAAATTGTCCACGTGGCCAGAGCTAGCCTTTTATGCCTTGGAGGTGCTGGCCTGCCCGGCGGCCAGTGTTTTGTCTGAACGTGTATTCAGCACTGCAGGGGGCGTCATTACAGACAAACGCAGCCGCCTGTCTACAGCCAATCTGGACAAGCTGACGTTCATAAAAATGAACCAGGCATGAATCCCACAGGACCTGTCCATCCCTTGTGCAGATTAGATATTAACTACCTCCCCTTAACAATATATTATTCTACTCCAGGGCACTTCCTCATTCAATACTATTTTTATTTTCATTTTACCATTATATTGCGGGGCAACCCAAAGTTGAATGAACCTCTCCTCTGCCTGGTTGCCGGGGCCTAAATGTGTGACAGTGGCCTGTTCCAGTGGTGGGTGACGTGAAGCCTGATTCTCTGCTATGACATGAAGACAGATTCTGTGCTGACATAAGGCCAGATTCTCTGTTACGGGACCTCTCTCTGTCTGGGTGCTGGGGCCTAAATATGTGACAGTGGCCTGTTCCAGTGGTGGGTGACGTGAAGCCTGATTCTCTGCTATGACATGAAGACAGATTCTGTGCTGACATAAGGCCAGATTCTCTGTTACGGGACCTCTCTCCTCTGTCTGGGTGCCGGGGCCTAAATGTGTGACAGTGGCCTGTTCCAGTGGTGGGTGACGTGAAGCCTGATTCTCTGCTATGACATGAAGCCAGATTCTGTGCTGACATAAGGCCAGATTCTCTGCTATGGCATGAAGAGACTGATTCTCTGCTGACATGAAGCCAGATTCTTTGCTATGGCATGAAGAGACTGATTCTCTGCTGACGTGAAGCCAGATTCTCTGCTATGGGACCTCTGTCCAATTGATATTGGTTAATTTTTATTTTTTTAATTTTTATTTTAATTCATTTCCCTATCCACATTTGTTTGCCGGGGATTTACCTACATGTTGCTTCCTTTTGCAGCCCTCTAGCTCTTTCCTGCTCTGTTTTACAGCCTTTTTAGTGCCCAAAAGTTCGGGTCCCCATTGACTTCAATGGGGTTCGGGTTCGGGACGAAGGTCGGGTTTGGATCCCGAACCCGAACATTTCCGGGATGTTCGGCCGAACTTCTCGAACCCGAACATCCAGGTGTTCGCTCAACTCTACTCATGTATTGTGATTGACCATATCGCTTCCTTTGCTGGCTGGATTCATTTTTCCATCACTTATACACTGCTGGTTTCCATGGTTACGACCACCCTGAAATCCATCAGTGGTGGTCGTGTTTACACACTATAGGAAAATGCATCAGCCTCTCTTGTGGCCAGGACCATGGGACTACACATAGACTTGTGCAAACATGACCTCCACTGATGGATTGCAGGGTGGTCATAACCATGGAAACCAGCAGTGTATAATGTGATAGAAAAATTAATAAAGCCAGCAAAGGAAGCAATACGGTTAATAACAATACATTAGTAAGTGCCTTGTATTAACTTTCCCTACATAATTAATGCCAGTGACACATCCCCTTTAAGGACTCCGCTGTACAGAGTGTACTCCAGTCTTGTTATCTGCATTTTCTATTTGTGTTTGTATTGCTTTCTGGGACACTTTAGTGTAAAAACACCAGAAAGTGGTAGACATTTCTCTTTGATTGTAGTCCAAGGTGTTGTTTCTGTCCTGAGGCTTTGTTCACATCTACGTGGACTTCTCCCTTAGCGCTCATGCACACGAACGTTTTTTGCGTTCAGTATGCATTACTTATACTGAACCATTCATTTCAATGGGTCAGCAAAAAATAAATAAATTTAAAAAAACTAAAGTGTCTCCGTGTGCATTCCGTTTCCGTATTTCCGTTTTTCAGATCCGTTCAAAGATAGAACTTGTCCTATTATTGCCCACAAATCACGTTCCGTGGCTCCATTCAAGTCAATGGGTCCGCAAAAATGTACTCCGTATGTCTTCCGTATCCGTTCCAGTTTTGCGGAACCATGTATTGAAAATATTATGTCCAGCCCAATTTTTTCTATGTAATTACTGTATACTGTATATGGCATACGGAAAAACGGAAAGGAAACAGAAACACAACGGAAACAAAAAACTGAACCGTTAAAAATGGCCCGCAAAACACTGAAAAAGCCATACGGTCGTGTGAATGAACCCTTATAGTCAGAGGAAAAACTGAAAAATGTGTATTTTAATTTCTATTTGTGTAAATGGCCGTTGTTGAGCATCAGTTACGCTGTTAGCGTCCACACTGCTAGGTTTTCACTGTTTTTGGCGGGAGAAAAAGTCCTGTCTGCAGGACCTTTCCGCCAAAAATAATGAATACATGATGGAATGGATTTTTCAGGGTTTTCTTTTTTTGGAATCAATGGGTAAAAAGGGACTGTGTTCCATTTCTGTCATTTCCTCGATCTTTTCCTGTTTTTCGGTTCCTCTGACAGAAAGGTTAATGCAGACGTGAACAAGCCCTCGTGTGCATGTCATTTGAGAAGCTTGTTTCCATAAATAAAATGCCAAATAAATTACAGTTTGTAGAAGGTGTCTGGTACATCACCCTAATTTATTTGCAGGACTTGCGCACCTTTCAGTACATCTCCTGCATCAACGTCACAAGTGAATACAATTCTTAGATGATGACTTTCTGCCCGCAGGCCATTTTGGTTCTACTTCCTCATGTGATTATAGTCAAATACCAGAATTCATCTTCCTGTACTGGGTTACAAGTAGTCAGTGTTTATTACATAACTACATTAATCGTGTACCGATATGTAATTTAATAGAAGGAAATTATGTAACTGAATTCTGTGCCAAAACCCCAAGTGCTGTGTTGCACAGCTATGTTCATATCTAACTTTTGGAGGCGCAGCATGTTTGATGGTGTTGTGGAAATTTTATTAGGATGTGTATTTAATATATTGTGTATGGTCATCATGTCTCTCAGTGTCAGGGTAAACCATTGGAGTGGATATCTTCCCGTGTATGTCCTGTCACAGCTGCTGGGTGCAGAGGTCTCAGTCGGCGAATGGTCCATGTTCTAAGCACTGGGCTGTGGGCCGGGGAGACTGATGTGTTCAGCAGAGCAGTGTTTTGTTGGCTGATGTATGGACGCCGGCTAGGGCCCCCGCGCAAGACGCAGATTTATTGGATTGGCGTGGATGCATTTATAAGGCTACTTTCACACTGGCGTTTCTGGGTCCACCTGTGAGATCCGTTTCAGGGCTCTCACAAGCAGCCCAAAACGGATCAGTTTAGCCCCAATGCATTCTGAATGGATAAGGATCCGCTCAGAATGCATCAGTTTGCCTCCGATCAGTCTCCATTCCGCTCTGGAGGCGGACACCAAAACGCTGTAAGTCAATGGGGACGGATCCGTTTTCACTGACACAATATGGTGCAATTGAAAACGCATCCGCCTCCCATTGACTTTCAATGTAAGTCAAAACGGATCCGTTTTTTTTTGTTCATGGTAATGCAAACGGATCCGTTCTGAACGGATGCAAGAGTTTGCATTATAAGTGCGGATCCGTCTGTGCAGATACCAGATGGATCCGCACCTAACGCAGCTGTGAAAGTAGCCTTAGGAGAACAATATATGAAAGGAACGTGCGTTTGTTGTCTCTAATGCGCCTGATCAGCCGCTGGAGATAATGACGTTGTCCTGTAAATAAACATGCATGAGGATCATAGTAACTTTATCTAGCATTGATCACTGAGCAAGGCTGGATAAAATTAACTCCAGTGGTAATGGTAGATTATTGTATACATGTGTTTGTTAGCTGGCTAGGTTATTCTAAATGATGGTGTCTTGTCTTCCTATGTCATCACTTCCTGCATCCTTGTTCCATGAAGGAAGTGGTCGGGTGACGGGCCGGCCCCTTTTCTATATTGTTACACCTTTTGTGAGTAAGAAATAAAAGTGAACAGACTGGGCAGGAGCTGGAGAGTGCTCAGCAGAACTCAACATGAAAAGACCCGAGTCTGAGTCTTGATGAGGAGATTTACCTTTCCTTACACAAAGGCCGAATGCACACGGCCGTGTTCTGCGGCCGAGAGCAGTCCGTGGTATGCCCGGGCTGGATTCCTATTCGGAGCAGGAGCGCACAGCGTCATTGGTTGCTATGACGCCGTGCGCTTCATGCCGCCGCTGCTGTACAGTAGAATCCAGCCCGGCATACCACGGACCGCTCTCGGCCGCAGAACACGGCCGTGTGCATTCGGCCTTTGTGTAAGGAAAGGTAAATCTCCTCATCAAGACTCAGACTCGGGTGTTTTCATGTTGAGTTCTGCTGAGCACTCTCCAGCTCCTGCCCAATTCTATTACAATGGGTAGAGTAGTACTGTTCTTGATGCCAGTGAAAGAAATCTCAGTTGAACCCCAAGTCATCCCATTATTGGTCATTGGGGTCCTTTGGGATCGTTCATATGAAGAATCTACCTCAGTGTTGTGCTCCCATTATATAGTGATAGCTTGAAGGGGTTGTGCAGGGGTTCTGCTCATCCCGTTCACTTGAATGGGCCAAGCAATTCTAATTAAACTGCATCTCCTCTACAAAGGAGACAACGTGCAGGTCATTTTGAAGCCAAAGCAGCACTCCCACAAGCGCCGCTACCGCTTCAAACAGCTGATTAGTGGGGGGCGCCGGGAGTTGGACCCCCACTAATCTGATATTGATATTTGCACCGCACAACCTCTTTAAGTGCTCATGCACATGAACATGGGCAAGATGTGCCTGAATTGCGGTCTGCAATATATGGACACCGGCCATCTGCGCACCATATCACGGATGCGGACCCATGCAATCCAGAAGATACAGTGCGGACGGATCGTGGAACTATTTAAGTTGCATGGGTCTGCATCTGTCAGTACAGGCCACACGGAGGGTGCCCGTGCATTGGGGACCGCAATTTGCTGTCCCTAATGCATAGCACAGGCGGCATACGTTTGTGTGCATGTGCCCTAACTTGCAAGTGAGTGGGACTGAGCTGCAGTACCAGGCACAGCCACTACTAAAAGTCTGGAGCTGTTCCTGGTAAACAAGGGATGTGGCCTGCGCTAAATCACTGTCCCTTCATTCAGCTGATCGGTGGAGATGCCGGAGTTGAACCCATATAATCTAATCATGATAGTCTACCCTGTGAGGATAGGCCATTAGTATTGTATTCCTGAAAAATCTTGTTTTTTCACTGAAATAGGCAGTCTGAAAGCTATTTTTGTGCAGGTCTATCAGAGGAGTATATTGTTAGTAGACTTGGCACTTAGAAAGTGCAACAGATCAAGTGTGGCAGATAATATGACTTGCACAGAGGAGCTCTTGTCTCGTTTTTTTAATGTGTTCATCAGTAAAATACTATAATGGTTAACGATCACACAAAGATACTATTATACAGCAGGGTTCCATCGCTTTGGTCTTCTGCTCTAAAACCGGAGAGAAAAAGGTCTGTACTGGATTTTTGAACAGTGTTCTCATCCTTTGAAGCTGAAGAATACCAGGTTTTCACATGACAAAAAGGGAGACTTAAGAAAGATATCACAAGGTCGAGATCATCTGTGTGGCTGGGTAAATGGAATCACGAGTCGCTGGGAACATGGAGATTTAGACCTTCCCTCACCATGTCGTGTGGTGGACACTCATGTCTACATGCGGCTGGTGAACCTTGCATTTCTACAAAGCCACTTGAGATAATTTTCTGCTCCTTACATAACACAAGATAAAACCAGATTTGTGAATATGCAGAAACATATGCTGTAATATCAGTTTGAAAGGTTGGGGCTACATGAAGACTTTAAAAGTGCCTTCACAGGATGCATGTATTTTCTATGTGGATTTTCGTGTGGAAAAAATGCAGCGTAATACAGTACCAGCAAAGTGAATGAGTCCACACAAATCTCATGTACACTTTGCGTATATTTTCCGTGCAGATTTTGATATCTTCAGCACGTCCATTGTTTGTGTGGATCTGCAGTGCTGATTTCCCCCTTTGCTATTCAAAGGCTGAGATTGGGGCAAATCTGCATAAAAATCCACATGCGGCTTTTGGATGTAGAAATTCAGAGAGAGCCGCATGAAAATCCGTGCTGAAATTCTGTTTGTAAACCTGGACCTGTGAGCAAGTATCCTAAAGGGGTATTTCAGGATTTTACTATTGATGGCCTATCCTTAGAATAGACCATCAATATCTGATTGGCATGGGGTCTAACACCCTTTACCCCCACCAATCAGCTGCTACCTTGTAGCTCCAGTGCCAGAACTACACAGCTCTATTGCTTAGTGGACAGAGCAGGTAACTAGCAGTGGATGGCGCTATGTAGTTCTGGTACTGGAGATTCTCTGAAACAGTTGTTCGGGGAGTGGGGGATTGTCTTCCCACTCTTTTCCCCAACAGTCAAACATTGATGGCCTATCCTGATATTAGGCCATACATATTAAAATTTGTGGAGTCCATGATGGTAATATTGGTGGCCTATCTCTAGGTGGGGGTTGACTCTAGGCACCCTCACCGATCAACTGATTTTAGAGTCTTGAGAGCGCTCCGTCCTCTTCATTGTTCACTGCAGTCTTGACACCAGAATGCAGTATATTTAGAGGCTGTTATCTATACAATATAGCAACATTGTCCCATTCGAGTAAGGACAGGCCATCAATGTCGTGATCTCGTGAAACATTCCAGTTGTAACTATTGGTCTGCAGTGTACAGTACGAGGCCCATGCCATTGATCAATTGACTGCAAAACATTGGGTGTGTGCCTTGATGGAGAATATTGGGCATGCCACATTGCAAACAGTGTGTTCCTTCACTTGCTTTATATAGAGAATAGAAATGTACTTTACTTGTATCAGAGTATTGAAAGGCACTAGACTAAGGTCAGCCAAACATGCCAATTTTGACAGACCGATGTCTATCTGAATTGTATGGTAGTGTCCAAAATCCCTCCGGCAACAGATAGGGCAGAGGGTGGTGGAGCGTGTTGAATTTCAACACGCCCAACCCTTTTAGAGGAGTCTAAAAGCAATTTACTTCCCTCTCCAATGCAGAACACGTGCATGCTCGGCCAAACTGACCTCTGCCGATCAGACACTTAGCCTATATACTGTGGATAGGGGATACGTTGTTGCAATGGGACAACCTATTTAAGAAAGGTCTTCCAGTTGGCACTTCTGTCTGTTTGCCAGACCTGATAGCTATGGAAAGCGTGGTCCTGTGTTCTGGACGGTCATCAATGTTTACAGTAGTCCGCAGGATACTCTGGATGCCAGGCAGACTCTTTAGCCATGTTGGAATAAAAACGCACTCAGTTTGCAGTTCTCCTACTGAGAACAGTTGGACCGTCTTTGTGTCTCAGAACCGAAGAATGAAAGAGGGTTGTCCAAAGCATTGACTTTTACATTATTAATCAAAAATTGTCATTTTGGAACTTTAAAAACTGTTCTTTTATATCCTGTTTTATCCATCATAGACTTTTTTCTCCTTTTGTATTGGTTAACATTGCATTTATATTTAGCTGGATATGGGACATATTTGTGTCAGGGCTTGATTCAATTCTTGTTTTTCTAGGTTTGTGGTCTGGTAAATTGTACCAGCAGTTGTCAGCAGTATATGAGTGTATTTAGTACAGATTGTTTTAAAGATTTTCTACCGGAATGATTTAAAATGGCCGCCCAGCAACCTTTGTCTAGAATGTGAGCAGGACTGGTTGCACCACTAGCAGAAGCTTCCTAGGCGGTGGCCCTCACTATACACCCACTTGCATATACTTACACATTCCTGTCAGGCTGCTCAGCCATGATGACAAATTGTAGGCAGGATAACATTCTTTTACCATCTATTGTAATGTGTAGTGAGGTTCTATCCCCTCACCTCCCAGGCAGCTCAGCAAGTGGTGGCAACCAGTCCTGCTCGCATTCTAGGACAGGCTGCTGGCGGCCATAGAATTGATTAAAGCGGGCATTTATAACTTGTAGTAGGTAACTGACACCTCATTTATAGGAATTGCCATGTTAATGCATGAGTATGAGATGTGTTGTGATGACTATGGCCCAGATTTGCTGCTAGAATATGTCTAAATAGTGGCGCAATTAGGCACAACTAGGGTTAATTCAATCTTCTCCCGACGCACTTGAAAAGGGGTGGGATTTAATGGGAAGAGTGTGGCTTCGCAGGAAATGGGACAGTGCCTAAAATGTAACATTTAGCTCCAAAAATTGCTCCAACAATTCTGGTATAAAATTCAGTATTAAAGTAAGCCAACCAATAGTTGGTATAGAGTTAGCCAAACATGTCTGTCTCTGCAGCACATTTATCATGCAGCCTAAGCTCCTGAGATAAATCTGATGTGGGTCTAGACTGCCTAAGTTTTTACTCCATATATACAATATCTTCAGTATGGACACCCCTTTAAAACGCTGTGAGGAGTCTTATAGGCCGGACAACGCTCCTCTGGAATTCTGGGAAGAGGGTATGCAAATGATCTCTTAGTAAGATCTGCCTCTAATGCTACCAAAGGCATATCTCAAGGCTTTTTAAAGATTTGAACATTGAAGGATAGCTACCATTACAGCTGGTAGCATATTTGCATAACCCTCTTCCCAGAATTTCAGAGGAACATTGACTGGCCTGTAAGACTCATCACGCCATTTAAGGTGCTCTCCATAAGGAAATATTCTATTCCCCAAATCCTGACCTAGGCCTCTCAGCCAGTTAAGCCAGTACTCTCTGCTCTCTGCTGATGAGGAGTAAATAAAAATCACCCCAAAACAGCTGTCTGCAGTTCATCCCAGTGTATTTAGCCCATGTATTTTCTTGAAATGTGAAAATCATACATTACAGCAGGTTATTAATGCTTCTCTTAACTTATTGCTTTCTCCCTCGGCACCACATTTTCTCATGGGGCATTATGCTTTTCTGATTCTGTGGCCTAGTGAATGATTGCGCTTGACCAAGCATAGCTATATTGTGTTTGATCTCATGTGTTTTAGTGAGGCTGGTGCTGCCATTACTTCTATATTCATTTGCCAGCAATGTTTTCTTAATGACATGAAAGTGGAGTAGGACCAGAATGCTGTTCTCTGACCTCTAAGAAGTCAATGAAAATAAATTAATCTCCTTAGTAATGACCAAACTAGAAAAAATCTGAGCCTTTAAATATCCCAATAAAATACTTAATTTCATATTACATAACACCAATTATAAACATAAGTGACTGCAGATCCAATGGCATCTGCAAATGCCAATGAGTCCCAAAGAAGGTGTATGTAATCACAAGTGCTATGGACTGATATAGCCTACACTGCTATTGTAACCGTCACTTTAAATAGTAAAACTGACTATGACTTGTTTCACATCTGCAGTAATAAGATCCGGCCAGGAACTGCCTGTCCAAATCTGTCACTGCTGAATTCCGTCTGGCCCCATTCAACTACTATGGGGGACCGACAGGAGATCCGGCCGAACCAGCAAATATGCCAAGGAGCAGCTGGACAAATACCACTGCCGCAGTGACGGATCCGGCAGCCTGTTCCAGCCGGATCTGCTTACCGTAGACTTGAAACAAGGCTATGCTGGGTAGACAGCCTATAAACGATACCGTGTACTATTAAGTGCGATCCCTCTCCTATTCTACCTACATCTTCTTACATCGATATAACCACATGGATACTTGATGTAACCTGTAATGTAACCTGCTGCAATAACCCTGGCACATAGTGTAACCCTACATTTAGGGGCTTATGCATATGAACGTATTTTCTTTCCGTGTCCGTTCTGTTTTTTAATGCGGATCGTATGCAGAACCATTCATTTCAATGGGTTCGCAAAAAAACTGACATTACTCCTTGTGCATTCCATTAATATATAGAACAATATCAAATTTTAATATATGCAAATCTAGAATAAATGGGGCGCATTGCCGTTACATCTAGAGGATCATCACTTTCTGCGTGTCATCTTTCCTGACATGTCTGTTTTAGTACAAATACTTGTATTCCCCATAAAATAACAATTCTGGAGCATCTTTACTCGGCATTGTTCAAAGCCCCTTTTATTCCTTATAGAAATGTATTAATAAATTGACAGCTGGGTGTTAGCATTCCCATTCTCAATACAGTGTGTCCCAACACACCCTGGCGCTGCCCAGGTCACCCGCTTACAGTGACATTGGAAATGGAAAATTGTCAAGGTATTCATATATTTCCAGGAGGAATAACAGAGAAACAGCAAAACACAATGCTATAAAAAAGATGCTCCAGAATTGTTATTACATGGGGAATACAGTTATTTCAGCAGAGGTGGTAGGTCTTCTTTCAACATACAGTCCAAGAGGATTTAATTTTCTAAGTGCAATTGTATCTGACCTTGTGTATACAGCATATCGGACTGTTACAGAAATGTACAGTAAGTGCTGATTGATATTAAAGGAATGAGTGCTATATATTTTAATTTCTAATGTACGCTGTATTATTAGAACTGTGTGATAACCACATATATTTTTATTCCTCCCGATAGGTGTGTGCCTCCCATCTGCCAGCTCCATCCGAAGCCCCCAATCACTACCAGGCAGTATGCCGGGCACTGTATGCAGAAACCATGGAGTTACACATGTTCCTGTCAAAAATTAAAAGTGCTAAAGAGGTGAGTGTATGACACAGATGTAACCGTGTAATGTTTAGTCATGGAAATATTCCTGTTCTACATTTTTCTACCATGATTAAAACATACAATATAGTATACCTGCTTGCTGTTGCCCATGGGCAATCATATGTGATTCTCGTTCTCGTCCCTCCTACTGGGGGTGTATATGTGGGGCCCTTTAGCAAACCTGTTATGGGCCCTGCTCAAACTTGAACACCCAGCCAGATATAACATATCTATGATTATATTGGTTCTGTGACTTTCCTGCTCTGGAGGGCTTACACAGGGCAATTGTTGGGAATGAATGTTAGTACGAGTGCTCATTCCCGATAATCTGAACATCTAAAGATGTTGCAGATCACCTGAAGAACAAGCTCATTCGTCGGGTGATAATCATTGTTTATGTGGGCAGGTAAATCATCATTTCTGGGCAGCAGCGATCGTTTGCCTAGAAAGAATAACTGTCTGGGTACAATCGATTGCAGTAGCCATCACTCGTCCCCATACCGTGGAGGAGGTTGTTGCATGTTAACTAACTTTTACCTCCACTGACCAGCAGGCAGTTATCAGGAAGGATGTATCGCTTCCCGATAATTGCCTGCTTGGTCGGCATGTGTAAATGCTTCTTTAAAGGGGTTGTCTGGGTTCAGAGCTTAACCCAGACATAAACTCCCTGCACACGTTTAGCCTGTATTATTGGAGTATTTCTCTAGCTCTGATAGCGGCAGGACAAGGACGTTTTCTTCAGCACCAGTGATGTTATGGGCTTCTCATGGGCATTCTAGGTTAAGGTCCTCAATATCCAAGTCCAAGAAAATCTCTTTAAGCACATGTTATAAACTGCATAAAAAAGGCCCCAAAAAAACACTTGAAAATGCCAATAACTTTTTAAAAGGAGCCACCCAGAAAATGCCAATAAATCTCCACCAAAATAATGTTTCATATGTTGGAGTTCCTCTTCTGAGACTTCCACTTGTCAGAAGAATGGGGGTTTCAATTCCTTCTTCGCACTACAGAGAGGAGGTGTCTAGGAGGCCGTGGTGAAAACATGACTCTTTCCATTGTAATTTATGGGAGTTATGGAACGAGTGCTTCACGACTGTAATGGACAAAGACGAATTCATGAGTATCCAGCTCAACATCCCATTATTTCCTCTATGGAGAAGTGGACTCAGAGAAGCCCCAAAATATGGGAGTGCCATGACTGGCTTAAGGGCCATACAGAATGGTACTGGGGAGCTATGTATAGCCTTCAGGTATCAGGTTGTGCACTCCTGGTCTAGACTAAGATTATGCTGTCTAAATATTAGGATTACAAAATGTCCTCCACAGTGTTGTGTCTAAAGCAAGTAGGCAATCAGGTCAATTGGAGGTTGTAGATGGCTATGACATTTACACTGTTTTGGATCCGATGAAAATGTAATCACTGGATATCTTGTTTGAGAAATGTTGGCAGTCGCTGTGCTTGTTTATATGTAATTAGCACAGTGCATGTCATTAAAAAGATTTTGATGCCTCGTGAACTCTGTGGCTTTACTGAATATTTATAAAAATTACACACCACAGGAAAAAAATGTTAAAAAAAAATAAAAAGCTAAACTGATCACCCTGACTGTGGCCCAGCCATAAAAAGAAAATCGGACACTGATACCATTTGAAGTCTTTCAGAGTTCTATCAACATAGCTTGGAGTAGACCCCAAAGACACTATGTTGGCTCATTGTTGGGATCATGGGACACTATGGTGTCTCCCAAGGGATCAATTTCAATGCCATCCCATAGCGTTGTATTTTGTGATCAACGGGTCTCCGTGAAATTTGGACCTGCCTAGGATCCTACATTTATAGCATATCCTATGTTAATAACATTGTACATAAACATGTGTTGGAAGAAGATTGAAGTCATGTGAATGTTTGTTTTTTATGGTATAGGACTGAGCTACAGAATGTTTTATGATTGATCGATCCTCTATAACATGTCTTATCTGGTCAGCAGTAATCTGGCAGACAGACCACAGGTCTTTCTCTTTCGATAATTATGATTTACAATAAAGAGACCTTTTACCTGTTAATCTTTTAGAATATTTGAGTGTTTACCCAGCAGACCCATGGCTTCAGTCACCCGTCTTTAGAGAAACAATAATGAATGATGCCTAGACAACTAGCTTTTTGGGAAGATGGTCTAACCTTTCTGGCCCCATAGCATGTTCCCAGAATCGTTGCTTGCTAACCCCCTCTTTACCCATTCACATGCAGGAATTCTGATTTGGGGTTTTGTTCCTTTTTATTCAACTTGTAATTGGTTTGTTTTATAAAACTCAGTGAAGTCAAAAGATTTAGGCTACTTTCACACTAGCGTTCGGGGCTCCGCTTGTGAGTTCCGTTTGAAGGGGCTCACAAGCGGCCCCGAACGGATCCGTCCAGCCCTAATGCATTCTGAATGGATGCGGATCCGCTCAGAATGCATCAGTCTGGCTCCGTTTGTCCTCCGCTCCGCTCAGCAGGCGGACACCTGAACGCAGCTTGCAGCGTTCAGGTGTCCGCCTGGCCGTGCGGAGGCAAACGGATCCGTCCAGACTTACAATGTAAGTCAATGGGGACGGATCCGTTTGAAGTTGATACAGTATGGCTCAATTTTCAAACGGATCCGTCTCCCATTGACTTTCAATGTAAAGTCAAAACGGATCCGTTTGCATTATCATGAACAAAAAAAAAGATTTTTGAAAATAATTATCACTAAAGCAAGAAAGTTTTTTTTCCACCTACAGTAGGAACAAAATGATCTAATTTAGCAGGTTTTAATGTAGCAAATGTATCCTCCTCACTGGTTAGCTTGTGCAGTTTAGCCTATTTTGGCAGATCTTGCAGTTACATGTAATCATTTTGATTCCTCATATTTAAATTTTTTTTGTTTTGCAAATTTTAGTTGTAAGAAAGTGTGCCGTTTGATCAGTTAGAACTGGCTTATGTACAGTACATTCAGAATGTCTTCATACCCTTTCATGTTTTCACATTTTGTTATGTGGTGGACTTGTGCTAAAAAAAATAAAAAAAATAAAGCTTTCCTTCATCAATCTGCACTCAGTACCTGATAATGAGAAAGTAAAAACTGAATTTTAGATATTTTTGAAAATTACCCTGTCTGTTCAAGATCTCACAGCTGACAAAGCATGTCAGAGCAAAAACCGAGCCATGATGAGGAAAGAGCTGCTTGTAGAGCTCCAAGAAAGGATTGTGTGGAGGCACGGATCTGGAGAAGGGTATAAAACTGTTCTGCTGTATTTCAAGTTCTCAAGAGCACAGTGCCCTCCATAATTCGTAAATGGAATAAGGTTGGAACAACCAGGACTCTTCATTGAGTTGGCCACTAATCCAAACTAAATAATTGGGAGAGAACACCAATGTGCAGATGTGAAGAACTAGCAGAAGGTCAACCATCATTGAACCACTACACCAATCTGGGCTTTATGGCAGAGTGGCCAGAAAGAAGACTCTCCTCAGTAAAAGACACATGAAAGCCTGCCCGGAGTTTCCAAAACAGCAGCTGAAGGACTCTCAGACTGTGAGAAACAACATTCTCTGGCCTAATGTAATCAAGATTGAACTTTTTGGCCTCAGTGCTAAGCGTCATGTCTGGAGGAAACCAGGCACTGCTCAACACCTGCCCAATACCATCCCTACAGTGAAACATGGTGGTGGCAGCATCATGCTTTAAGGTGTTTTTTAGCGATTTGGACAGGGATACTGGTCAGAATTGAGGGAAAGCTGAATGAGGCATAGTAAAGAGATATTCTTAATGAAAACCTGACCCAGAGTGCTCTTGACCCCAGACTGGCTCTAGGTTTATCTTTGAACAAGACAATTACCCTAACGACACAGCCAAGACAACATACGCGTTGCTTAGGGACAACTCTGTGAATGCCCTTGAGTGGCTTCTCTGGAAAGACTTTAAATTGACTGTCCATGACAGTCTCCATCTAACTTGACAAAGCTTGAGAGGATCTTCAGAGAAGAATGGCAGAAAAGTAAAGGGTCTGAAAACTTATGTCAATACAAATTTTTTGTTTTTTCTTTTCAATCAATTAGACAAGATTTCTAAAATACTCTCTTCACATTATAGGGTATTGAGTGACAAATAATGGGGAAAAACTTTTATTTTAGCACAAGGCTGCAATATAACAATATGTGAAATAACTGAAGGGGTCTGAAGACTTTCAGAATGCACTGTATGTAGGTCTGTAATATTTTATAATATTTGTATATAAAAGGCTAGCTTAACTCCTTCCTATCATCAGTCGTACATGTACAGCGGATGTCGGGTCTTTAGAGATGGTGCCCACTGTGGAGCGAGCGAATGCCATAGCCACTGCAGCTAAAATCCCCGATTTGCGGTAATGCCGACTGTGGACATTTAACCCCTCAGATACCTTGGTCAAATGTGAACACTGCATCTGAGTGTGCTAAAACCCGGAAACGTGTGCTTCCAGGTCAGACGCATTTTCCCCCGGCCGAGATTGGGGAAATCGCCGTGTTCTAATAATGAACAGGCTTATTATTAGGACATCAAAGTTCAGTCCAGCAAGTGGGATATATTTCTGTACAGAATAATGGAGCAAATTCCATTATGCTGTTCAAGTTACAAAAAAAAGTAAAAAAAGGTTTTTAAAAATAAAAAAAATCTAATCACCCACCTTTCCCCCAAAATTAAAAATGGCTGATTTGCCGTTTTTTCATCACTTTATCTCCCCCCAAAAAAAATTAAATAAAAAGTGATCAAAAACTCATACCACCCCAGAATTGTATTATTAAAAACTTTTTAAAAAAATGAGCCCCCACATCTACTTAGATTCATACTGACCTGGAGAATGAAGAGCACAAGTCAGTTTTGCCGCATTGTGAATGCCGTTAAAAAAAAAAAAAAAAAGTAAAACTCGCGGAACTGCATGTTTTTTTTTTTTCCGATTTCACTCCATTTGGAATTTTTTTCCCCACTATATCCTATGCTATATTAAATGGTGCCATTAGAAAGTACAACTTGTCCTGCAAAAAAAATGTAAAATTGCCACATCAGGAAAGGGTTAAAGTCCCTTATTGATAGTCTGCTTGTGAAACATTATCTTGGCTCTCACTTTTGACTTTCCACTAAAGCAACTGAAGAAAAATCTTCAAAGATTATTCATGTCTTGAAAGGACACATTGTTATGAGGCCCTATTAAGCAACATTCTTGGAAAAAGCTTGTGTATGAAAAGAAGAAAATGCCAGCTTCAGTGAAACCGAATGGTACAGTTATAGGGACTGCAACAGGAAAAGTCACGCTGGGAGCTGCTGAAGCCAAGCAAAACACATGCTTCAGTGGACACCGTTTGTATGATCTGACTCTATCATGGACGATGTGCTGTACACAGAAATTTACCTAGGTATATTCAGTTCTGTGAAGACTTGTCACTCATCATAGTAAGAACTCAAAAACCTCCATTCATGGGGAATAGTGGGCCTGATAAGAGCAGTTGTGATAAATTAGGGCTACTTTCAGATCACCCTGTAATACATTTTCTGGCATACTAGGTTGGACACTTCTGCCCTTCAGGTATCTTCACATTATAAAGTATACAGCTTTTTTTTTTTTTTTCTTTCAAGAATTTTTTTTTTTTACACTTTTACAACTTTATTTCTCCAGTGCATCTAATATGAAAACACACAAATCCTAAGGACACATTCGCATCTGTGATGGAGGTTCAGGTGCCTTTGTCAACGAATCTGGCAACAACAAAAAAAAAGACAAAATTCTGCTGCATGTCAGAATGCCAAAATCCATAGTGAAAATCCGACAGATCAAATTATAATCAGTGGGATTTATATGGCCCTAACATATGCCGGTTCTGGCAATTCCAAATTTCTGTTTGTATGCCGGAACAGAAACTCGTAATTTCACCTTAGATGTGAGCCCAGCCTAAGTATACAGTATCCCTTAGTTGCTAGACTAATGCGTGTTAGGCTATGTTCACATGATTGACTTAGAAAACACACAGAAAAAATTTCAGTGCGATATTTATGGGTGTTTCTGCACCATATCTGCAATGTCTAACAGCGTTTTTTTTGTGTGGATTTTTGATGCACTTTTGCGGCAGATCTCTCCCTTCATTGGAAAAAAGTGAAATCCGCAGCTAAAACCGCAGACGTAATTGACATGCTGCAGATTTGGAAACCTGCATGCCAGCTCAATTTCCGCAACGTGTAAATGAGATTTGTGTAATCTCATACACTTTGCTGGTTCTGTGCTAGGCTGCGGTTTTTCCCACCCAGGAATCCACGCAGAAAAACCTCATGTATTCCGCACTGTGAGCAGGCGGCCTAACATAGCTAACCACGCCTACATTTCCACCTAATTTACTAAACTGGAGAGTGGTGGAAAAATGCAAAAAGTTTCAAAAATCTTGCACAATTAAAGCCCTATTTTGTGAATTTTTAAAGACAGAATTCTGGAGTGAAAGTGGAGTTTGATGAATTCCTCCTGATGACTATTTGCAGAGTTGTTTATTTTTTTAATTTTTAATTTTATTTTATTTTTTATCTATTAACAGGGATGTTCTGCATGTGTTTGGCATGGATTTCCCACCCAAAACACTCAGTGTAAACATATTCTTAGTCTCCTTTTACATCATCGTTTCTAGATGTTCATCAATTCTGGTATTTTTTAAATACAGGGCACCATACAGTCGATGTGGGCACCACATGAGATCTGCCCCCGCAGCACTTTATAATAAGTATCTCTGCATATTTAGCAAAGTGGCAGGCACTGGAGTGAGTGGTGAAATCCTATCACTAGTTTATTTCTAGATTTAGGGTAATTAGCAGTGAAAGACCTGATCCAGGCAGCAGTAATGTTAGTCCATGTCCTATTGGCACTGCACCTGCCTAGCACGTGGAGCCATTAAATAGTGCAATTCACACTTCAGGCTTTCAGCACAGACAAGCTATTAGTTACGTCAGAGAACAATCTGCCGGAGCGTTTTTTTGTGTGGCCAAATCCCGGTATATATGCTGGGTAGTGGCTGGATCTCTCCCCATTATAGTCAACAGCGCCGGCCAGCATTCCGGTAACATCTGGCAATGCCGGATTTGGTGAGCTCTGGCAGGCTGTTCTTTGCTGAAACAATCTGCCAGAGCTAATAATGGCAGTGTGAAACAGGCCTAAAAAAAAAAAGACGACACACCCAGATGCCAAACGGATATCCAGATACGCACGTGTTTTGCGATGAAAATCAGAACAGCCTTCTGAATCAAGCCTAATACTTATGATATATGTTTTTGGGGAGTTTTTTGCTCCAATTTATGTATTATATTTTTCTGTATAGAGTTTAAAGAAGATTCAAGAGATGGAAAAAGACTCCAGGACGGACCTTGATGATTTGCAAAATTCAGATTGGGTGAGATACTGTTATTGTAACCCTTAAAGTGATAATTACTAAATGTTATGTTATTATGAACATAGTAGTAGACAAGACTTCATTTATTTGTGGCACTGTACTAACAATTTCCCAATTAAAATATTCTTAAAGAGGTTGGCGCATCTCAGACATTGATACAGGTAGGATATGCGCGGCCACCCTCTTCCGTTCACTGGTAGGGGAGTTTTGAAAAGAGCCAAGCGAACTGAAGTGGTAAACGGAGAGTGGCCGCACATGCGTGCCTCCCCTCGGTTCACCTTAGGGTCTCCATTCTGGACATAGTAGCTGGTCTCAGAGATGAGATCTGCACCTATCTGACATTGATGGCCTATCCTAGCAATATGCCATCAATGTCTGGGATGAGTCAACCCCTTTAACATTCCTCAAATTTGTCATTCATGTTGATGGTCACTGGTTTCATGAAGACCTAGTACCTTTAAATACATGTGATTATATTGTTACATAAATGGATGGGATCTGAAAATTGTTATTATAGGCCCATATTTGTAAGGAGTCAAGTTATATATCTGACTTCATCTCATTTTTCTTTGATGTGGACATGTCTTCTCAGGCCAGATTTTGGGTCCAGGTAATGCGTGACCTCCGAAATGGAGTCAAACTGAAGAAAGTACAAGAGCGTCAGTACAACATGTTGCCTATTGAGTTCCAGCTGACTCCATATGAGATGCTAATGGATGACATCCGATTCAAACGTTACACCTTGAGGAAGGTGATGGTGAGTGGTTTCTGTAGACGTTCAGCCTTGCTGCATGTAACTTTGTTCTCTGTGGCTCCATTTGTCCAGACATTGAGTTGCTATGTTTCTAGTATATACAGTTAGACGTCATCATTGTCTTCTCCTGACACTAAAAGACCTTTATGATGTTTATTTCGTTCTAGGTTCAGGGTGACATCCCTCCACGATTAAAGAAGAGTGCTCATGAAATAATCCTGGATTTTATACGGTCCAGACCTCCGTTAAATCCTGTATGTATTCTCGCTAAGCAGCAATCATGTATCCTATGCTTTTAGCTCATCTGACTTGATGAATTAAATGCCTTCAAATTCCACGCCAGCCTCTGCTATTTGTGCATGCAGCCTCTTACTGTAAAAGCAGATTATTCATCTAAACAGCTGGCGGTACGTCTCCCACAGGAGTAATCAGGTCGTAGGCATTTTGGAAACACTTGTTTGCAGCTCTAAACAGTATATCTTTGACCTCTTCGTAATGGTGGTTGAAATGAATATTGTAATTTTACTTGTTGGAAACATTTTCCAGATTTTATGTGTATAGAAAGTGCTTCTCAACCTTTCTAACTCTAGCAACTCCTACTGAAAGAAATTTCCAAGGACTCTCCAAGCTATGGTCCATTGCAATCTGAGCACATGTTCTCAGCTGGCAGCATATTATGCTGATATCGCCCGTAGTTCTGATTCATGCATAAAAGAATTGCGTATAATGAAATACAATAGGCGTGAAAAGCAACACAACACAAAATCAATGCCAGTGTGAAGGTTCCCAGTTTTCTCCTAATTGATATGCCATACAATGCCTTCTTAATATCCAAATACACTGCTCAATTAATAGTCCCCAGACCACTGAGAATCAATTAATGTTGCTGTTCAGTCGCCTGTTAATGGCGTATATCCCCACTGCTCATTTGATGCCACTATCCACAGTACAATTAATGCAGCTACAGTTGCAAGAAAAAGTATGTGAACCCTTTGGAATGATATGGATTTCTGCACAAATTGGTCATAAAATGTGATCTGATCTTCATCTAAGTCACAACAATAGACAATCACAGTCTGCTTAAACTAATAACACACAAAGAATTAAATGTTACCATGTTTTTATTGAACACACCATGTAAACATTCACAGTGCAGGTGGAGAAAGTATGTGAACTCCTAGACTAATGACATCTCCAAGAGCTAATTGGAGTGAGGTGTCAGCCAACTGGAGTCCAATCAATGAGATGAGATTGGAGGTGTTTTTTACAGCTGCCCTGCCCTATAAAAAACACACACCAGGTCTGTGTTTGCTTTTCACAAGAAGCATTGCCTGATGTGAATGATGCCTCGCACAAAAGAGCTCTCAGAAGACCTACGATTAAGAATTGTTGACTTGCATAAAGCTGGAAAGGGTTATAAAAGTATCTCCAAAAGCCTTGCTGTTCATCAGTCCACGGTAAGACAAATTGTCTATAAATGGAGAAAGTTCAGCACTGCTGCTACTCTCCCTAGGAGTGGGCGTCCTGTAAACATGACTGCAAGAGCACAGCGCAGACTGCTCAATGAGGTGAAGAAGAATGCTAGAGTGTCAGCTAAAGACTTACAAAAGTATCTGGCATATGCTAACATCCCTGTTAGCGAATCTACGATACGTAAAACACTAAACAAGAATGAATTTCATGGGAGGATACCACAGAGGAAGCCACTGCTGTCCAAAAAAAACATTGCTGCACGTTTACAGTTTGTACAAGAGCACCTGGATGTTCCACAGCAATACTGGCAAAATATTCTGTGGACAGATGAAACCAAAGTTGAGTTGTTTGGAAGAAACACACAACACTATGTGTGGAGAAAAAGAGGCACAGCACACCAACATCAAAACCTCATCCCAACTGTGAAGTATGGTGGTGGGGGCATCATGGTTTGGGGCTGCTTTGCTGCGTCAGGGCCTGGACGGATTGCTATCATCGAAGGAAAAATGAATTCCCAAGTTTATCAAGACATTTTGAAGGAGAACTTAAGGCCATCTGTCCACCAGCTGAAGCTCAACAAAAAATGGGTGTTGCAATAGGACAACGACCCAAAGCATAGAAGTAAATCAACAACAGAATAGCTTAACCACTTAAGGACCACAGGTTTATACCCCCCTAAAGACCAGGCCCTTTTTTACAAATCGGCACTCCACAACTTTAGCGGTTTATTGCTCGGTCATGCAACTTACCACCCAAATGAATTTTACCTCCTTTTCTTCTCACTAATAGAGCTTTCATTTGGTGGTATTTCATTGCTGCTGACATTTTTACTTTTTTTTGTTATTAATCGAAATTTAACGATTTTTTTGCAAAAAAATGACATTTTTCACTTTCAGTTGCAAAATTTTGCAAAAAAAAACGACATCCATATATACATTTTTCTCTAAATTTATTGTTCTACATGTCTTTGATAAAAAAAAAATGTTTGGGTAAAAAAAAAAAATGGTTTGGGTAAAAGTTATAGCGTTTACAAACTATGGTACAAAAATGTGAATTTCCGCTTTTTGAAGCAGCTCTGACTTTCTGAGCACCTGTCATGTTTCCTGAGGTTCTACAATGGCCAGACAGTACAAACACCCCACAAATGACCCCATTTCGGAAAGTAGACACCCTAAGGTATTCGCTGATGGGCATAGTGAGTTCATAGAACTTTTTATTTTTTGTCACAAGTTAGTGGAAAATGATGATTTTTTTTTTTTTCTTACAAAGTCTCATATTCCACTAACTTGTGACAAAAAATAAAAACTTCTATGAACTCACTATGCCCATCAGCGAATACCTTGGGGTGTCTTCTTTCCAAAATGGGGTCACTTGTGGGGTAGTTATACTGCCCTGGCATTCTAGGGGCCCAAATGTGTGGTAAGTAGTTTGAAATCAAAATGTGTAAAAAATGACCGGTGAAATCCGAAAGGTGCTCTTTGGAATGTGGGCCCCTTTGCCCACCTAGGCTGCAAAAAAAGTGCCACACATGTGGTATCGCTGTACTCAGGAGAAGTTGGGGAATGTGTTTTGGGGTGTCATTTTACATATACCCATGCTGGGTGAGAGAAATATCTTGGTCAAATGCCAACTTTGTATAAAAAAATGGGAAAAGTTGTCTTTTGCCAAGATATTTCTCTCACCCAGCATGGGTATATGTAAAATGACACCCCAAAACACATTCCCCAACTTCTCCTGAGTATGGAGATACCACATGTGTGGCATTTATTTGCAGCCTAGGTGGGCAAAGGGGCCCATATTCCAAAGAGCACCTTTCGGATTTCACCGGTCATTTTTTACACATTTTGATTTCAAACTTCTTACCACACATTTGGGCCCCTAGAATGCCAGGGCAGTATAACTACACCCCCAGGTATTTCGTGATGGTCATAGTGAGTTCATGGAAGTTTTTAGTTTTTGTCACAAGTTAGTGGAATATGAGACTTTGTAAGGGAAAAAAAAAAATCATCATTTTCCGCTAACTTGTGACAAAAAATATAAAATTCTAGGAACTCGCCATGCCCCTCACGGAATACCTTGGGGTGTCTTCTTTCCAAAATGGGGTCACTTGTGGGGTAGTTATACTGCCCTGGCATTTTCCAGGGGCCCTAATGTGTGGTAAGTAGGTAAATGACCTGTGAAATCCTAAAGGTGCTCTTTGGAATGTGGGCCCCTTTGCCCACCTAGGCTGCAAAAAAGTGTCACACATGTGGTATCGCCGTATTCAGGAGAAGTTGGGCAATGTGTTTTGGGGTGTCTTTTTACATATACTCATGCTGGGTGAGAGAAATATCTCGGCAAAAGACAACTTTTCCCATTTTTTTTTATACAAAGTTGGCATTTGACCAAGATATTTATCTCACCCAGCATGGGTATATGTAAAATGACACCCCAAAACACATTGCCCAACTTCTCCTGAGTACAGCGATACCAGATGTGTGACACTTTTTTGCAGCCTAGATGCGCAAAGGGGCCCACATTTCTTTTATGAGGGCATTTTTAGACATTTGGATCCCAGACTTCTTCTCACGCTTTAGGGCCCCTAAAATGCCAGGGCAGTATAAATACCCCACATGTGACCCCATTTTGGAAAGAAGACACCCCAAGGTATTCAATGAGGGGCATGGCGAGTTCATAGAATTTTTTTTTTTTTGGCACAAGTTAGCGGAAATTGATTTTATTTATTTTTTTTCTCACAAAGTCTCCCTTTCCGCTAACTTGGGACAAAAATTTCAATCTTTCATGGACTCAATATGCCCCTCACGGAATACCTGGGGGTGTCTTCTTTCCGAAATGGGGTCACATGTGGGGTATTTATACTGCCCTGGCATTCTAGGGGCCCTAAAGCGTGAGAAGAAGTCTGGAATATAAATGTCTAAAAATTTTTACGCATTTGGATTCCGTGAGGGGTATGGTGAGTTCATGCGAGATTTAATTTTTTGACACAAGTTAGTGGAATATGAGACTTTGTAAGAAAAAAATAATAATTTCCGCTAACTTGGGCCAAAAAAATGTCTGAATGGAGCCTTACAGAGGGGTGATCAAAGACAGGGGGGTAATCAATGACAGGGGGGTGATCAGGGAGTCTATATGGGGTGATCACCACATTCATTGATCACGCCCCTGTAAGGCTCCATTCAGACGTCCGTATGCGTTTTGCGGATCCGATCCATGTATCAGTGGATCCGTAAAAATCATGCGGACGTCTGAATGGAGCTTTACAGGGGGGTGATCAAAGACAGGGGGGTAATCAATGACAGGGGGGTGATCAGGGAGTCTATATGGGGTGATCACCACAGTCATTGATCACGCCCCTGTAAGGCTCCATTCAGACGTCCGTATGCGTTTTGCGGATGCGATCCATCTATCAGTGGATCCGTAAAAATCATGCGGACATCTGAATGGAGCTTTACAGGGGGGTGATCAATGACAGGGGGGTAATCAATGACAGGGGTGATCAGGGAGTCTATATGGGGTGATCAGGGGTGATCAAGGGTGAATAAGGGGTTAATAAGTGACAGGGGGGGGGGGGGTGTAGTGTAGTGGTGCTTGGTGCAACATATTACTGAGCTACCTGTGTCCTCTGGTGGTCGATCCAAACAAAGGGGACCACCAGAGGACCAGGTAGCAGGTATATTAGACGCTGTTATCAAAACAGCGTCTAATATACCTGTTAGGGGTTAAAAAAATCACATCTCCAGCCTGCCAGCGAACGATCGCCGCTGGCAGGCTGGAGATCCACTCTCTTACCTTCCGTTCCTGTGAGCGCGCGCGCCTGTGTGCGCGCGTTCACAGGAAATCTCGGCTCACGCGAGATGACGCCAATCGGCGTTAGCGTAGCCTGGGGGAGCCGCGATACAGTTGCGGCAAGAGGTTAAACAGAAGAAAATACGCCTTCTGGAGTGGTCCAGTCAGAGTCCTGACCTCAACCTGATTGAGATGCTGTGGCTTGACCTCAAGAAAGCGATTCACACCAGACATCCCAAGAATATTGCTGAACTGAAACAGTTCTGTAAAGAGGAATGGTCAAGAATTACTCCTGACCGTTGTGCACGTCTGATCTGCAACTACAGGAAACGTTTGGTTGAAGTTATTGCTGCCAAAGGTTCAACCAGTTATTAAATTTAAGGGTTCACATACTTTTTCTACCTGCACTGTGAATGTTTACATGGTGTGTTCAATAAAAACATGGTAACATTTAATTCTTTGTGTGTTATTAGTTTAAGCAGACTGTGATTGTCTATTGTTGTGACTTAGATGAAGATCAGATCACATTTTCTGACCAATTTGTACAGAAATCCATATCATTCCAAAGGGTTTACATACTTTTTATTGCAACTGCATATAGTTTTCAATGAATGTGGCCACACACAGCATTAGTGATGCTGGAGGAAGGAGGTGGAGCATTGCTGTACGCTCTCGTCATTTTCTTACGATTATTGAAAAAAAATCCTTGAAACCTCAACGCCTCAGTTTTTCCGAGCAGCACAGCAATTTACTATGTTTTTGACATGATTAACCAAAATTCCCCCCAAAAAACATAAAACTGGTATAGCTGCTCCCAGCCGTGCGGTGTATCTCCTGGACCTGTGGCTTAGACTACTTACAGGACACATACCATGGGTGGAGAAACACTATTTAGACCTTATGTACTTGACCGTATCCGTCATGCGGTTCACAAATTGCGATATGCAAAATGCTGATATGGTCTGCATTTTTTTGCGTATCCTTTGACTTCAGGGCAGACATATTCTGTCTTTATGCGGAGCGGACATACGGATTGGGATAGTACACGGATGATCTGTGTGCATTCCACATTTTGTGGCCAAGTAATATGACCTTTACTTGGCCACAAAATGCAGGCCACAGAATCATTGAAGTCAGTGGGTCTGCAAAAAATGTGGATGCAACACGTACAGTATCTGTATTTTGCGAACAGCCTTAAGTCTATGTTCATTCTGCAGATTTTCTGCCAGAAAAATCTGGTTCGTAATTCTTGGCAGAAATCTGAGACTGACCCATGGATTTTTACTGTACATATAGATAAAACCCTCTTACCCCAGAGTATGATTTGTGATCTCGGTCACTGGTCTCCCAGGAGTTTTGCATGGTTTGCGTTGCACAACAGATGTATAACCATCTTGTTTTAAGGTTAATGTCACTTTTTAACATTTTTTTTTTTTTTTAAATCATCGCAACATACTGTAGGGGAGTATTGTTATCACCAGTGTGACATGTGACGAACACTTTAGTCTTTAGGGTACTCCAAAAACTTAGTTTTTTGGAGTCTTCTGTCATTTTTAGGTGGGGTTTTTTTGTGGTGATATTTTTGGTCACACATTTCTGGTGTTCTTTTTTCCAATAGAGAAGTCTGTGGGAAAATTGCTGAAAAAAAACATTACACCCAGAGCATGGTGCAATTTGAGAAAACAAAACACCACTAAGGGCATAAAACAAACTAAAACAAGGAAACTGTCTTAAAATACCACTGCAAAAATCACAGTTTTATCATTTCCTTTTGGCTAGCACGTAACATCTGACTGGCTTATTTTTTAAGTTACAAAAGTGCTGTGTGAAAGTATCCTTAAAATGTGGTAAAGTATGAAAAGATAATGTTTTAATGAAAATTGTCTGCAGTTTTATAAATTTCACCACATTTGTATGCTAGTTTTTTGCTGAATGCCCTGCACTATGTACTGAAATCTCTGCCACTTATTAGACCTGACCTGTCATTGCTTTTAGCCTGCGCCACATTTGTCAGCAAAGTTTTTGATATTGAAAAAAAAAAGAAAAACATAAAAAGGTTTTGTAAATATAATTCTCGCATAATCCGTATACACAAATGAGTCCGGAGATTCTCAGTACCTGAGATGATTGGTAAAATTGTGATCACAGGGGCACACGTTTCTGGACTTCCTGTCTACGTTCCTATTGACCAGCTTCTTTTAGTCTTGTAAGTTTTTGGCACACTAAATTTATACAGTGGGCGCTAATAAGTTTTATCCCTGCAGGTATCTGCACGGAAACTGAAACCTACCCCACCTCGTCCGCAAAGTCTGCATGAACGGATACTGGAGGAGATTAAATCTGAAAGGAAGCTTCGCCCCGTGTCTCCCGATGAAATTAGGCATAGCCGGCTAAGTAAGAGTGTGATTTTTTTTTAATTTTTTTTGAAAGAGGGAGAAACATGTTGTTATGTTACAGTGTTATCTTTTTTATTTCCTGTGTTCATGGATTTGTATACTTCAAAATGATGCCTCAAAGGCTTTAACTTAGGCTACTTTCACACCTGCGTTGTTAATTCTGGTATTGAGATCCGGCAAAGGAATTAGACGGATCCATTTTGGTTTTGCACATCAGCATGCATCCGTTCAAAACGGAAAAAAAAAGGATCCATCACTAAATACATTGAAGGTCAATGGGTGACGGATCCGTTTTTTTAGGCTCTTAAAACAACTGATCAGTCACCATTGACTTACACTGTTTTCAGTGCCGGATCAGTTTTTTTTCAGTTTCTATGACCGGACACAAAGCCACAGCTTGCAGCGGTTTTGTGTTCGGTCACAAAGCGGAATGGTGACATAATACATCCTGATGCATCCTGAACGGATCTCTTTCCATTAAGAATTCATGAGGACTAAACAGAACAGTTTTTTCCCCAGTATTGCGATCCTCTGCTGGATCTCAATACCGGAAAACAACAACAAGACCAGCTTTAGTATAGGTTTATGTTTCTACACAGTTCACAAGTCTTATGTGGAGGGGGATAGAGGAGTAAAGATACATATTAGACAAAATTTTATGAAAATGGACAAGTTCAACAAAAAACGATCATTTGCCAGGTGACATTTAGCAATGAACGATCATTTTAGCCTACCGATGACAGACCACCATTGTCTGTAAAGAACTCAGCCCAAAGATCTTTCATTCAAGGAAAGATCATTTGTGGACAAACCTTCTTTCTTGGATCAGCAGATTGTAGGTTGATGGTTGAACAAACACCACCTGTCTGATGTGTATGGCCACAGTAACAGGTTCTAGACATCATCTTCTCTCCTGTGGGCTGAAATGTCTATAAGCTAGATGTTCCTGCACACCAGACCTATTCCTATAAGGTTTACAATAGATTTTGAAAAGATATGTGGCAATATTCTATGCATACGGTGAGTATATAATGTAACATTTGTTTCATACAGCTGCAAAAATATTATCTGCTTTAGTACAAAATGAAGAGAGCGGCTTTTTTAGTATAGATCCCCTTACTTCATGGATGATATTGATAGGAGGAGCCCTAATATCCAACAGAAGAATTATAAATGCGGCGTTTAGTTAACCAGGGTAGGGCTACGGACAGATTTTATGCTTTTACTTTGTGAAATAGAACCACAGAGTGTATACATGATGCCAGTATAACACAATATATTGGCTTTGTGGGTGTGTTAAAGTATTAGTCGGTATTTATTTGTCTCATTTATATATGAACACGCATTTATGTTGCTTCTCAGCTGTTCTCTGCTTTCATGTTTATTTCTTTGCATCATTAGTTTCTTTTATGTCGGCTTTACAGACAAACTTCAAACTAACGGCTTACTTGGTCTCTTCTCTGTTCTCAACGCATTTATAGAACCTTGCGCATGCAAAACAAGGAGCACAGAGTTTTTAATGCGTTATTAGATCTCATATTTAAAGGGAACCTGTCGTCAACTTTATGCTGCCCGTACTAACAGCAGTATAAAGTAGAGACAGGTGAGTTGATTTCTTCGGTCTGTCATTTATAAGTTAAAAATAAGTGGTTGCCAAGAACCAACATCACAACCATTGCAGACTGGGCCTTGACAAGAGTCCCGGCCACCTGAGAAGAGTCCTGGTTATTCATGAATTCCTGCTCTCCCGCCCACCTGCTGATGACTGACCGTCTTCTACCTAGTTTTCTCCCTTTCTCTCTAGGAGAGAACTGCCAGTCATCAGCAGATGGGTGAGAGAGCAGGAGATTATGGATAACCAGGACTCTTCTCGGGTAGATTTGACTATTTTCAAAGCCTGTGCTGCAATGATTATGATACTGGTTCTCAGCAACCACTTACTTTTAGCTCATGGTGACACACCGCTGAAATCTGCATTTCTGTCACTATTTTATGCTGCCGTCAGTGAGGTCAGCATAAAGCTGATGACAGGTTCCCTTTAAAGTTAGGTTTAGAAGATGAAAGACTCAACCTGCTGGGTTGCTGTAAGCATCTCCTTTAGGCTTTTTTAAATTTTCATCTTTTTATCCCATGTATGAATATTGAGAAAAAATGTCCTTGTTACTCAGATCAACCAAGAAGAATTGGATTTCATTTTCTAAAATGCATTTTAAATGAAAGCATTGACTTTACAGGTGAAACTCGGAAAATTAGAATATCGTGCAAAAGTTCATTTATTTCAGTAATATAACTTAAAATTAGAATTTTGTAATAAGGTTCAATATTCTAGGCTCAAAGTGTCACACTCTAGTCAGCTAATACCCCCTGAGCAAAGGATACCTGAGATTGTGACTTTGGGGTTTTCATAAGCTGTAAGCCATAATCATCCAAATGATAACAAAAAAAGACTTGAAATATCTCACTTTGCATGTAATGAGTCTATCTCCTCTGTTAGTTTCACCTTTTAAGTTGCATTACTGAAATAAATGAACTTTGCACGATATTCAAATTTTTCGAGTTTCAACTGTATATAGCTGTAGACACAAGACTTTTTGTTCTCCAAGCTAGTGTTCTTACAGGAGATTCAATTTGTTTAACTTTTTTTTTTTGCAAAGTGTATATTATTTAATGTTCAAAGCAGGCTCTGTTCACATTGTGTTGTGGTTTCCATTTAAAGGGGTTGTCCGGGTTCAGAGCTGAATCCGGACATCCCTCTATTTTTACCCCGGCAGCCCCCCTGACATGAGCATCGGAGCAGTACATGCTCCGATGCTCTCCTTTGCCCTGCGCTAAATTGCGCAGGGCAAAGGCATTTTTAGGAGTTACGGTGACGTACCGGGGCTCTCCATGGGGCTGACAGGAAACCCTGTGACGTCACCGGCACTGATGGGTGGGATTTAGCTCTGCCCTAGCCAGTAAAACGGCTAGGGCAGAGCTAAAGCCGGCCCCTCAGAGCACCGAACACTCTGCCGGGTGGAAGTTACCGCCCGGCAGTGTGTTATTGAAAACAAAAAAGCCTGTGCCCTGCGCGATTTAGCGCAGGGCACGGGAGCACATCGGAGCATGAGATGCTTTGATGCTAGCCTCAGAGGGGCTGTCTGGGTGAAAAAAGGGTATGTCCGGGTTCAGCTCTGAACCCGAACAACCCCTTTAAAGCACTCTATGTGCCGAAAATCCACAAAAAAATAGTTAAAATTATTCCAGCACTTTTTTTTACCTTAATTTCCTTCATTCCTATAATCCAATTTAAAAATACATTTTCAGCTGATAAATGCTTAGCTCAGTTATGTCCCTCCTCCTCGCTGTCATGTGTCTGGCTGTAAGACAACTGGTTGGAGCATCAGCCTCCCCCATCTGCCATGTCTGCAGTAGAGAAAAACAGATTAAAGGGGTATTCCCATCTTGCTACTTCATCCTCAATTGCTGCCAGCTAGCTGTTCACTTCCTGGTTTCCTGCAGCTAAGGCTGAGCGGGTTTGGCAGCTAGAGTGAAGGCCGGCCACACCTCCTTATGACATCACACTGAGAACTCAGTCCTTGCGTGCTAGTTCATGTGAAGAGTATGACTCATCAGTCTGGCAGCCTGCAGTGTCTGTGAGGCCCCTCCACCTGCTGGGGAATCATCAGAGAGCCATGTGAAGTGAGCTCAGTGTACAGGAACACCTGGCTGTTCTGCACAGTTTTACACACAAAATCTCTGTTTGATCTTTTACAAACCCATTCTGTGCATCAAAAACTATAATTCCATATTATACATTAGCTCAAAAGCTTGACCAACCCCCACCCAGCAGCACTGATGCAGATTTTTTCCATTACAGCTGTACTCCAGTTGTTTATAAACCTTACACTGTGTATCTTTATAGATGCATATACAGCTCAGCTACATGTGTCTTCTCCAGTCCCCTAACATCACTTTGGCTGAATGGCTTCCTATACAGCACTGCTACATCTTTTTTCTACTCCCCCACTAGCACTGTGTCTGAAAAGCTTCATATACAGCTCTGCTACATCTGTCTGTTTATCTCTTCAACCAGCACTGTGTCAGAACAGCCGTATATTCAGCTCTGCTACATCTGTTTCTCTCTTCCACCAGCATTGATGCTGACCTGCCACATATACAGCTCTGCTACATCTGTCTATTCCCTTCCCCATTAGAGCTATGGGTGAACAGCAGCATATTCAGCTCTGCTACATCCATCAGCCCCCCCATATGCCTCCATCAGCCCCCCCCATATGCCTCCATCAGCCCACCAAGTGCCTCCATCAGCCCCCCATATGCCTCCATCAGCCCCCCATATGCCTCCATCAGCCCCCCATATGCCTCCATCAGCCCCCCATGTGCCTCCATCAGCCCCCCCATGTGCCTCCATAGGCCCCCCCAAGTGCCTCCATAGGCCCCCCCGCAAGTGCCTCCATAGGCCCCCCCGCAAGTGCCTCCATAGGCCCCCCCGCAAGTGCCTCCATAGGCCCCCCCGCAAGTGCCTCCATAGGCCCCCCCGCAAGTGCCTCCATAGGCCCCCCCCCAAGTGCCTCCATAGGCCCCCCCGCAAGTGCCTCCATAGGCCCCCCCGCAAGTGCCTCCATAGGCCCCCCCGCAAGTGCCTCCATAGGCCCCCCCCAAGTGCCTCCATAGGCCCCCCCCAAGTGCCTCCATAGGCCCCCCCCCAAGTGCCTCCATAGGCCCCCCCCAAGTGCCTCCATAGGCCCCCAATCGTTGGTGGAATTGGTGGTGGATGTAAAAATAATACTTACCCCTTATGAAGTAGTTTCAACGTCCTCCGCTGGCTCTTCCAACGATGTCTGGACTAGTCTCTTCCTCCCACGAACTGTTCGGGCGCCCGCGCATGCGCTAAACTATCTTCCTTTGTGCTGCGTTGGAGCCGCGCATGCGCGTTTCTATTGTAGACGCGGCACGAAGGAAAATGGATCAGCACATGCGCGGCCGCCCGGCGACGTGCGCGCTCCTTGTAAGAATGAGAGGCCGGCCACTGGATCACCAGGGTAAGCTCTGCGCAAGCGCGACCCATGGATGAGGCCGGCAAGCAGTGGCCGTATCGATGGGCAGCGAATATCAACAATAGATTTGAATTATTCTGTTTTACAAGAAAACAATAGGATTTTTAAAAGACTATATATTTAGAAAAACGCTCACTGGGGGGTATAGAATTTAATCAAATAGGATCAAGAAGATGGGAATACCCCTTTAAGTCCCACCCCCTCAGTTAGGCACCAATTGAAGATAAAGCAGATCAGCAGTAGATTAAAGAGGACCTGTCACCACTCTTGACAGGTTTGTTGTAATAGATTTATGCATTTATACATTGTGTCATTCCTTTATTATTTCCACTAGGTTATAAATGAATTGCTAGCAGTCTGCAGTAAGGGTACAGAGGGGTGGTAACAAGTTGGGGGGGTGTAACTGCACAGGCTCACACTATCCAATCAGTGTTGCCATTTTCAGACTCGCACCCCCAACTGGTTACCTCCCCTCTGTACCCTTACTGCAGACTGCTAGCAATTCATTCATAACTTCTAGTACAAATAATAAAGGAACGGCACAACATACAGACATAAGAATAGATGTTTCAGAATTGTTTTTACATGCGAAATGCATGAAGCTATTAAAACAGGCATGTCACGAGCGGGAAATGTACTCTTTAAGGCTACTTTCACATATGTGGTAAAGGTTCAGTATATTTAGCATAGCCGGATAGGGCCGTGCACTGCTGGACCCCATTGACTGTATTAGTATCTGGCGAACAGCCAGACAAAAACTGGTGCACACCTTTACCACTGATGTGACACTAGCGAGGATTCTGGAAAACTGTTTCAGGATCATGCAGAAAATGTTGCAGGCTGACAGTGAGAGCAATTATATTTCTTTTTGCTTTTATGATTCAATTCTAGGTTTCATGTTCCTTTAAGCCGTGATGCATAGTCAGACCCGTTGCACCATGCCATTGACTTATAATGGGTTTGAGGGGTTCTGTTGTGGTGTTGAATATCTTGCCAGAAAAAAATATTGCTGCATGCAGTGCTATTCCTGTCTAATCAGATGGAATCTGAATGTGAGCCTTATTACTGAGTTGAACAGTCTCATATGCCTTTTAGCTCCTGACATATAAATGGTGAACCTATACTAGCTGCTTATATGCAGTCTCTTTCTTCGCCAGATTCTTTCTTTGAATAATTTAGAATTGCATTAGTTACGTTTTTTTTAATTTAATTTTTTGCCAGCTTAGCTGTTTATTCCTGCACCATCTGCACTTTTTACACTCTTGACAGTAAATATATTGATTAACTGTAGGTGAATAGACAAGGCACAGGGACAGAATTGATCCTGGATTCTGTCATGGAAAGTGGGACCTGTAAGCATGATGGCTAGAAGTATTACATCCTCCTTTTAATGAGTGTTTAACTGTGCTTGTAAATGTGATGGTGCTGTATTGACTGCTCAGAGCTAGGCATGCTTGATAATGAGTATATTCTTAATTAATTTGATGCATGTTTCAAGGAATGTAGATCTCTGCTCTTTACCCCCCCCCCCCCTTGACTTTCTTCGTGTTACATTACAGCCTTAAGTTCAATGTTTTGTTAACCCCTTCCCGACCTTTGACGTACTGTTACGTCATGGGAATCACTGAGTTCCCGCAATTTGACGTAATATTACGTCATAGTGATCGCGCGGGCACCGGAGCGATCACTGCAGGGGTCCGGCAGTCCGTGGTAGCCGGGCCCCTGCTGTATCCGCCGGCATCGCTGTAAAAGCCGATGCCGGCGGATTAGCCCCTTCTATGCCGCGGTCCGCGCTGACCGCGACATAGAAGAGGTTTGTGTCGGGTGAGGGAGAGCTTCGAGTCCCCGTGCTGCTGTGGCGGGGACCCGATGCGACACAAGGCAGCCCGATGCCGTGCAGAGGCTGCCCAATGCCTTGCACGGCATCGGGAACTGCCTTCTACGGGAGCCGAGGAGATTCAGCCTCAGGCTGTGTCTCCTAGGCAACCTGTTAGTGTATGACTCAATGTTATATAGTAACAGGCAATGCATTACAATACAGATGTATTGTAATGCATTGCAGAGGGGATCAGACCCCCAAAAGTGAATGTCATTTATTAATTTTATTACTTTATTAATTTTATTAAAAAGTAAAAAAGAAAAAAAACACCCCTTTCCCCTTTTTTATAATAAACAGAAAAAAAAAAAGACCCACGCATATTGGGTATTGCCGCATCCGTAATGACCGGCTAAATATATCACATGATCCACCCTGTCTGATAAACACAATAAAAAAATAAAAACAGTGTAAAAAAAAAAAGCCATTTTTGTCACCTTACATCACAAAAAGTGCAACACCAAGCGATCAAAAAGACGTATGCCCCCCAAAATATTATCAATAAAACCGTCACCTCATCCCGCAAAAAATGAGCCCCTACCTAAGACAATCGCCCAAAAAATAAAAAAAACTATAGCTCTCAGAACATGGAGACACTAAAACATAATTTTTTTTGTGTCAAAACTGCTATTATTGTGCTAAAGTGAATAAAATAAAAAAAGTATACATATTAGGTATCGCCACGTCTGTAACAAACAGCTCTATGAATATATCACATGACCTAACCACTCAGGTGAACACCGTAAAAAAAATAAAACGGTGTAAAAAAAAAAAGCCATTTTTGTCACATTACATCACAAAAATTGCAACAGCAAGTGATCAAAAAGGCGTATGCCCCTAAAATAGTACCAATCAGACCGTCACCTCATCCTGCAAAAAATAAGACCCTACCCGAGAGAATCGGTCAAAAAATAAAAAAGCTATGGCTCTCAGACTGAGACACTAAAATATGATTTTTTTTTTGCTACGAAACTGCTATTATTGTGCTAAAGTGAAATTTTTTTTAAAAAGTATACATATTGGGTATTGCCACGTGCGTAACGATCTGCTCTATAAAAAAGTCACATGACCTAATCTCTCGGTTAAACGTTGTAAAAATAAAAAATAAAAACGGTGCCAAAACATCCATTTTTTTGTTACCTTGCCTCACAAAAAACGTAATATAGAGCAATAAAACAATCATATGTACCCCAAAATAGTACCAACAAAACAGCCACCTTATCCCGTAGTTTCCAAAATGTGGACACTTTTTTGAGTTTCTACTGTAGGGGTGCATCAGGGGGGCTTCAAATGGGACATGGCATCTAAAAACCAGTTCAGCTAAATTTGCCTTCCAGAAACCATATGGCGTTCCATTACTTCTGCGCCCTGCCGTGTGCCCATACAGCAGTTTACGATCACATGTGGGGTGTTTCTGTAAACCGCAGAATCAGGGTAATAAATATTGAGTTTTATTTGGCTGTTAACCCTTGCTTTGCTACTGGAAAAAAATTGATTAAAATGTTAAATCTGCCAAAAAAGTGAAATTCTGAAATTTCATCTTCATTTTCCATCAATTCTTGTGGAACACCTAAAGGGTTAAGAAAGTTTATAAAATCAGTTTTGTATACCTTGAGGGGTGTAGTTTCTAAAATGGGCTCATTTTGTGGTGGCTTCTATTATGTAAGCCTCACAAAGTGACTTCAGATCTGAACTGGTCCTTAAAAAGTGGGTTTTGGAAATTTTTGGAAAAATTTCAAGATTTGCTTCTAAACTTCCAAGCCTTCTAATGTCCCCAAAAAATTAAATGTCATTTTCAAAATGATCCAGACATGAAGTAGACATATGGGGAATGTTAAGTATTTACTATTTTTTAAGGTATTACTATCTATTATAGAAGTAGAGAAATTTAAATTTGGAAATTTTTTCAAAATTTTTGGTAAATTTGGGTATCTTTTTTATGAATAAAAAAAGATTTTTTTTAACTTATTTTTACCACTGTCATGAAGTACAATATGTGACGAGAAAACAATCTCAGAATGGCCTGTATAAGTTATCACCACATAAAGTGACACATGTCAGATTTGCAAAAAATGGCCTAGGCAGGAAGGTGAAAGCAGGCCCGGGGTTGAAGGGGTTAATCTGAATTTATGTGATGGATCAGAACACAATAGTCTAAGTTGGTGAAGTGAAATGAGAAAAATATATAAATAAAACTATTGTTTAGAAATAGAAAACAGAAAATTGGCATGTGCGTATGTATTCACCCCCTTTTGTTAGGAAACCCATAAAAAGCTCTGGTGCAACCAATTACCTTGAGAAGTCACATAATTAGTGAAATGATGTCCACCTATGTGCAATCTAAGTGTCACATGACCTGTCATTATATTTACACACCTTTTTTGAAAGGCCCCAGAGGTTGCAACACCTAAGCAAGAGGCATCACTAACCACACACTGCCATGAAGACCAAGGAACTCTCCAAACAAGTAGGGGACAATGTTGTTGAGAAGTATGTCAGGGTTAGGTTATAAAAAAAAAAAAAACAGAACCTTTGATGATACCCATTAAATCTATCATAACCTAATGGAAAGAACATGGCACAACAGCAAACCTGCCGAAAGAAGGCCGCCCACCAAAACTCACGGACCGGGCAAGGAGGACATTAATCAGAGAGGCAGCACAGAGACCTAAGGTAACCCTGGAGGAGCTGCAGAGTTCCACAGCAGAGACTGGAGTATCTGTACATAGGACGACAATAAGCCATACGCTCCATAGAGTTGGGCTTTATGGCAGAGCGGCCAGAAGAAAGCCATTACTTTCAGCTAAAAACAAAAAGGCACGTTGTGAGTTTGCGGAAAGGCATGTGGGAGACTCCCAAAATGTATGGAGGAAGGTATTCTGGTCTGATGAGACTAAAATTGATCTTTTTGGCCATCAAAGAAAACGCTATGTCTGACGCAAACCCAACACATCACATCACCCAAAGAACACCATCCCCACAGTGAAACATTGTGGTGGCAGCATCATGCTGTGGGGATGTTTTTCAGCAGCCGGGACTGGGAAACTGGTCAGAGTTGAGGGAAAGATGGATGGTGCTAAATACAGGGATATTCTTGAGCAAAATCTGTACCACTCTGTGTGTGATTTAAGGCTAGGGCGGAGGTTCACCTTCCAGCAGGACAATGACCCCAAACACACTGCTAAAGCAACACTTTAAGGGGAAACATGTAAATGTGTTGGAATGGCCTAGTCAAAGCCCAGATCTCAATCCAATAGAAAATCTGTGGTCAGACTTAAAGATTGCTCTTCACAAGCGCAAACCATCCAACTTGAAGGAGCTGGAGCAGTTTTGCAAGGAGGAATGGGCAACAATCCCAGTGGTAAGATGTGGCAAGCTCATAGAGACTTATCCAAAGCGACTTTGAGCTGTGATTGCCGCAAAAGGTGGCTCTACAAAGTATTGACTTTAGGGGGGTGAATAGTTATGTACATTGACTTTTTCTGTTATTTGGTCCTTGTTGTTTGCTTCACAATAAAAAAATAAATAAAAAAAACATCTTCAAAGTCGTGGGCATGTTCTGTAAATTAAATGATGCAAATCCTCAAACAATCCATGTTAATTCCAGGTTGTGAGGCACCAAAACATGAAAAAAGTCAAGGGGGTTAATACTTTTGCAAGGCACTGTATAGGCAACATATGCATTTAGAAAGCCTTTGACTTTGATGTATGAGCCAAGCTTGGGTGTTGTCGGGAGACTCCTTTCTTATAAAGAGTAGTTTTATGTGTATTCTGTGTACTCTATAAGACTTATGTACTTGCAATATCGTGTTTATATGAGCTTTTACTGATATACAACTTCCTAGATTGTTGTGACCATATGATGGATGAAACTTTCCTACTATTTTAAGTACTGGAAATGTTTCCTTTCCAGTCCAGTAGATGAGTAACAAGGTAGAAGACAACCATTTAACTTGTATGTATTACTGGACCAATGTCACAAAGGTGACATGTGGCATTTATTATTATTATTTAGATTATCGCTATATTCATATAAAGTGATTTTTTGTGTTCAGTTGTATGGTCACATCATCCTAATGAGTGGTACATGTAAAGCTTGACATCATCCTAATGAGTGGTACATGTAAAGCTTGCCATAAACTTTAAATAGTGTAGCTGTCGGCAGCTATTCCTCCCGATTCCCCCCCAAATATACATTTATGCTCAACTCGGCCAAGCTTGCACTTATTCCTAATAGGTAGATGGGTGTTAAGATCTTTTATACGGCCAGCAATCTGGGCAATTATCGGTGCTACCAATGAACACACAAAATTGCCCTGCGTGAAGGTGCTACCGATAAACACCCAAACTCTCATTAATAGAGTGAAACTATTGTTGATGCGGTCACTTAAATCATCGCTTCTGCATAGCAGATTGCCCTGTGTAAACAGCAATCTGCTGCCCAAAAGCAATAATTCTGTTCATACAGAGGGGATAATTGCTGCACATAAATGCTGCTCTCACCTCCTCCAAGAAGCAGGCAATTACCTATTGTCTGGTCTGTTCATACATGTAAAGGGGCCTTAAGCCACTGCCATAACACCTCTGGTGGTGGTTTATCCACAGTGTGAATTGTGAACAAAGGATCCATCACAGAGTGCCTGGACACCACCATGCACGTTAGATGGTCCCACCTAAATCAATTGGTTTTGCTGACTTTCATATAATACTCATGACCACCTTAAATGGGAAAAACCTAATTTTTTCTGACTTGATGCTTGTGTAACCTTCCATCACCTGAAACGCGTAAGGAAAAATGTTTTTAACTTATTCTGTCTGTCCCAAGATTTAATAAAGACAAAAGAATTTTACCGAACTTTCATTGGAGTCAGGCGGAGACCCTACATGTTAGATGGTTGGCCGACATTTATGTGTATGGCGTCTTTCCGAGCAGGTCCCATTAAAGTCCATGATCTCTTGGTAGATAATAAATTATTCTTACAGAATTTCTTCTGCTATAGTTTAAGATGTATAGTTCCCATTTTATCTTAACTCTATACCGGTATTGTCTCAGCCTTTGGTGAATTGATAGAAATCATTCATGTCCTCCAACTAATGTTTGTGAAAGGAAATAGTTCAGTACGTACTTGTGCAGACAGAAGGTTGGAGCCATTAGCAGCCACTTGACTACTTTCAACTGCTGGTTAAGAGCTGGAATTTCAATGGTTGTTGCTTCACTTTTTGTCTCTCTCTCTTATAATGCTTTAGACCCATCATGTTTTGTATTAGTTTAAAGTGGCCGTCAGAGTTAAAAATTTAAAATTGTTGGGAAGGTAGTAAAATAATCTAAAAAAAGGCTAAACTCACTGCGCAGAACCCCAGCCCTTCCAGCGCTGCTGCTCAAATCCTCCCCACTGATTCCACCATGACTTTATGTTTTTGGCTGCAGTGTTGAAAATCCTGTAAATTGCATGTGACCGCTGTAGCCAATTACTACTCTCAACGGTATACACCACAAGATAACTGAAGCCATTGATTGGCTGCAGCAGTTTTGTGTGGTGTACAGGTTGTCACTGGTGCAGTCATGTAAACAAAGTCTGGCTGGGAGGATCGGAGGGGCTGTGCTCGAATGGAGCGGGTTCAGACCTGTAAGTATAACTTTTTTCTCTATTTTACCTTTGCCCTGCCTAATGTTTATTTTTTAACTCTGACAACCCATGAAACATAATTATTGTATAAGGGAAAGTTCAACTTTCTAATATGTTACTTCACCATTTTTTTTTAGCAAACTCAGTTTGCAGCCAGCGAATTTAAATATTCTTGCTTAGAGTACACCCAGAAGCTGAAAGCCCATAGCAACAATACAGACCATCTTCATGAACTAGATAACTAAGGGTATGTTCAAACAGAGTTTTTTTCTGAGCTGAAAAAACCTGATGCGGAATCCTGGTTTTAGGTTTTGTTTTGTTTTTGAGGATTTGACATGGATTTTCATTCCTGCCCATTTCAATGGCAATTCTGGATACAGATTGCACTTCAATAGACAGATCACTTCTTTTTTCCACTGTGAGGTTTTTAAAACTGCAAGCGGAAAAAAAATGTGCAGTATGAATTCACATATGGATTCCCCACTGAAATCAATGGGGAAGACCTGCATGCCATGCACTCTGTGTGAACATATCCTGCAGGTCTTTTTACACAAACCAATGTGTCAGGCAATTATTGGGACCAAACCAAACATTCTTGATAATTGCCTGAACATTAGGGAAGAGGAGAGCGGCCTTTACCTGCAGCAATCGCCTCACCCTCCACATCGAAAATCCCTGTTTACACAGCACGAACTGCCGCCCAGTATATAGACATCTTAAAATTGTGGGAAATAAATAAAAAATGACCGTGCATTAAAAAAATAGCAGAACTTCATTACTTCTTAATTACACAGGGATTAATCTTTACACAAAGGCTACACCTAATATAATTGCTCCATTATTCTTCTGTTTAGTAGCTGCTTTGCATGGCGTATGGTGATCTAAGTGTGAAAAGCTCCTTATAATGAATATTGCCATATCGCCCTTTCATTTACTGGTAAAGCTGATTTATGTGTTGTGTACACGTTTCTTTTTTAAAGTGTCTTTTTTTTATTCTACCGCATTTCAGATACTGCTATCCAGGCCAGATCATGTCATCTGAAATGCATCATTGCTCTTGTATTTTGCTTTGTTACCTTGTCCTAACAGGCTATCTTTCTTTTTCCAGTAATGCGGCCCCTTAGCATGTCTTACAGTTTTGACATGTCAGGTAAAATGTGCACCTGGCGTATTTTCGTGGATGTTTTGTGGTCCCTCCTTTATGTGCTCATTTGTCAGATTTAGTCGTTTTCTATCATGGTCAGAAATACAACATCTGGTGCAAAAATGACCCAGCTATTATCGTATGAGGTAGTTTGGGATTTGCTGGCAAGTATATGTGATCTAAGGGTACTTTCACACTAGCGTTTTTCTTTTCCGGCACTAAGTTCCGTCATAGGGGCTCAATACCGGAAAAGAACTGATCAGTTTTATCCTAATGCATTCTGAATGGAGAGAAATCCGTTCAGGGTGCATCAGGATGTCTGCAGTTCAGTCACTGAACGGAGTTTTGGACGGAGGAAATACTGCAGCATGCTGCGGTATTCTCTCCGTCCAAAATTCTGCATCAGTTGCCAGCATTAATTTACATTGAAAAAATATATAACGGATCTGTTTCTCCAGATGACATGCGGAGAGACTGATCCATTCTTGCAGTGCATTTGTAAGACGGATTCAGATCCGTCTATAAATGCTGTCCGTTTGCATTCAGATTGCCGGATCCAGCAGGCCATTCCGGCAACGGAACTGCTTGCCAGATCACTCTGCTGCAAGTGTGAGAGTAGCCTAAGTTGTACTTGTTAGTCATTTTTTATTTTATTTTTTTTTACCCTTTTTGCTATGTATTTTTTAAAGAGAACTTTAAGCTTTGAAACTAGGCCAGTATTTTTCAGTAAAACTGCAAGCAAAAGACAAAATTCAGCAGCTTTGCAGAGAAAATGTAGATTTTAAGTGCAGTGCCATTTACATCATGAGAAACTGATTATGGATTCATGTTATTCAGTATAAAACATAGTTCTGAGAAAACGGACATAAATGAAGATAAATATGTAGCGGCTGCTGGCCACGCCCCTTCTAGCCCTTGCCGTTTGCAAGGCTGGCGGAAAAAGTGGGAGATGCCACAATTTTTAAAAAACAATGTGTTTTGCGACTTTTTGACACCACTTTTCAGGCGCAAAGGGAGATGATAAATCTCCCCCTTTGTCCAAAACAGTTCAACCACAAGGGACATCTCAAAGATTGATATGTATGGAAAAATGCTCTTAGGTTTTAATTTTAAATGGTCACTGTGCTTTACATATCTTATGTTTATCTGATAGCCAGCATCCTAAATAGCAAAAATGTAAATCACTTTATTTAACAAAAATGCTGTCTAAAAATGCTTTAAATTGTTGGCCGCTAGGGGTCTCCCCTCCTGCTAAGTTGCTGTCCACTGCTGGTTGTTATGTGAAGTCCATCTCTGGAGACATGAGACAGGTGCTCCTACAGAGCTTGTAGACCAGGGAAACTCAAGGGTCCACATACCTGGGTCTGCTGTCGGGTGAAGCATGTAAAATAATGGTCGGCACTCTGGTATTGCTTAGGGAGTAATACTGTACATCCATGTCTGCATAGAGAAAATAACCTTGGCACTCAGATTTTCCTGCAATAATTAAACACATTTTATTAGTATTTCCAGCAAACACACGTGGAGGCCGATGCTAGTGTTTCGTCCCAGACCTTGATCACTTCTAAACAGAGCCATGTGTGGCAATGGGGGGGGGGGGTGCTAGACAGTGCCTCCCCACATAGTAAGAATATCCACTTTTTTTATTTATTTTTTACGCATTGTTTTTTTTATAGAGGCAGATCTAGGTCCATTTCTTAGGACTGTTACTTTTAAGGAAAGGTTGGTAGAACCATGTATATTTAAGACTCTTTTTGAGGAGCAGTGTGGCCTCCTGCTGCTCCTCTTGAGGCCTGTGTGAACATAACTTAAATAAAATGGATGAGTTTGGCCCTTCCATTTCACTAGAGTAGTGTCAAATGTTTTAGTGATGAGCTGTTGACTTAAATGCATCTGCTTCCACATCTTACCTCATCCTTTTACATATTGGTTTACATATTTTGTGTACAGTAGAATATTGGTTATACAATTGTTCCTGACCATGAGAGAAATGTATTGAATCTTTTTGTCATTCATTATCATCCTTCACCATTCATTTAAAGGGTTGTCCTTAGGATAGTCCATGAATATCATCTTATTTGGGGTCCTACACTGCTCTCCCCCGATCCTCAGCTGTTACTTTAGCTCCGGCACAGACCTTCATTTACTGCATTTTCCATCTCTGTTCACTACATAATGGATGGAGCTGTGTAGTTCCAGTGCTAACTTTCGGCACTGGAGCTATTTGGGAAAAGCTGATCAGTGGAGTTGTGAGGTGTTGGGCCCCTGCCAATCTGATATTGTTGGCCTTTGCTGAGGATAGGCCATCTATATCAAAATCCTGAACAACCTCCTTCATTTTTCCCAGTCTTGTGGTATGTACAGAAAATTGTGTTGTGATGTAATGTCCATGTAAAGTGGTAAAATTATGAAAGACGTGTGTCTCCCAAAAAACAAATTACTTGAATGTCCTTTACAGAACTGGTGACTTGTCCTTGTTAGTTTTGATGTAAATGTACGGTATTAGAGTAATGGTAGGATGAAGTATACATGGATGAAGTTTTGTTGTGGCACTTTATGTTGTGTGAACATTATTGAAATTACAATTCCTTTAAGAACATGGCAATAAAATTGGACTCCTACGTGTAAGAAATGAATGAGTGGATGACTTTTATTATATACCCATGGCTGCTGTAATCAGATCTGATAAGAATCAAGACCACCTATGGGGAGAGTGGGGGCTCTCCAGGCAGGCCAGATAGGAGACCAGGTTGTCTCACTTGGGAATCTTCATTGACATGTGTGGGATTTATGTGAACAGGAAAACCTATGAGCATTTCACAACCTCCATAAAGTGCAGCTGCGCTCATGTGTGGCCAACTCTCCATTTGGTCTGCTCATGTCTGAAATGGGGAACCTATCAGAAATATATGCCAAAGCATGTCTGTGTCCAGATATAAGAAGGCCACACTGAATGGCCTAGCAAAGCCGCATGTGGCCCTTAGTTGCAGGTTGTGTAACCCCCTACTCTAGGCAATGAAAGTCTTACTTTATTGAGGTAACTTTACTGCATAGAATTCGTGGTGTCTATAACACATAATTGTGTCCATTTTGCTACAATTCTGCATAGTGTATGGTAAGTATATTGAAAACAACTTGTTAACATAATAGCAGTCTTTTGGGTTAATTATAAAGGGCTGATGTCTGTACTTAGATGGCATTTAGTTAATGTCATCAGTACAGCAGAAATGACTCTCACCCTGCATAAAAAGTTCCACACTCAACAATGCAAATTAGTCTTCTTCCAAAAGGAAGAGCTTCTCTAGTGCCACCTAATTTGCATTGCCAATGCCTGTACAGTCTCCTTACATTATCACACAAATTTTTAGACAGCACTCCATGATGATGATGATGATATGTAGTAATTTATTTCATATTATTTCAGCCGGGCACAGTGGTACACAAGTTGCTTGCAACATTTCGGGCTAACATAAGCCCTTCATCAGGCACTAACAGGACCACATAACAGCGCCGGTAACATTGTTATGTGGTCCTGTTAGTGCCTGATGAAGGGCTTATGTTAGCCCAAAACATTGCAAGCAACTTGTGTACCACTGTGCCCGGCTGAAATAATATGAAATAAATTACTACGTATTATCATCATCATCACGGAGTGCTGTCTAAAAATGTGTGTGATATTTACAGTACTTGAGGTGGAGCTATAGAACATAATCCAGACGTGCACCCAATTTGCCAGTCTCAGAAAGAGTGCTGTGGTCTATTTGTTTTGAATGTACAGTCTCCTTACATTAGCTGGACCTCCACAAGGAGAACCACCACCCGGAGAGCACATTTCCACCTGCATGCCAGTTGCATGTTTTGCCTACATTTTGTTCTTTAATTTGCACCCCATGAATATTAACACACTATCTGTTCTTATATATTTGACATATGGTACTTTGTTTTTACATGTTATTTCTACACGATATTACAAATGAGGAAAAGTGTAAGAAGTAAATGACAAAAGTCTGTGTTAGGTAGAATTTATTACTGTAGATCAAACTGGTTATAAGATTTAATCTCTAATTTTTATAGCCATTTCTCTGCCTTGGGAAGTGTTGCACAGCTTCTTTGGTGCCATTAAGATGCTGTAAAATGACATGCTTTGCAGCCAAGTCATATTCCTTTCTGTAAATGATAGTACTGTGCAATAAAATGTTTGTAACTGCAAAACAAAGCTTACCTAAAAGATATATGTCATAGTATGTTCTGCTGAAACTATATAACTTTCTTTCTTTTTTTTTTTGGGGGGAATGCAGATGTTTCAACTCCAGAAGTATTAAGGAGGCAGTCGAACCGCACAGTGTTAAATGGAGATGTAGTGGAGCGATCCAGAGTGGACGGAAGACCCATGCAAATTCAGCGGAAGAGGCTGTTAAAAGCCCCGACCCTTGCAGAGTTGGACAGCTCAGAATCAGAGGTAAGTGCTAATTTCCATCTTTAGGTGCCTAATTTCCATTGTAAGGGGACGTTCACAAGGCAAGCAGAATTTTGGCAAAAACCTGTTGCAGCCGCGTCCTCTGCCTCCCATACATCTCAGTGGGAGGCAGCTTAAAGCCGTGGCCACACCAAGAAGAATCGTATCCTTCCTTGGCGCGTCTTTAAGCTGTCCGTGCCAAAATTCCACTTAAAAAGCCACCATGGGAACGTCCCCTAAGACTTTGTGCACATGGCCATAATGCCATAAGTGCCATATATATTTAATGCCAAGCTGAAGATATGAGCCGCCCTATGAAATTGTGAAACCTTACCTATTCATACAGTGCAGTAATATATATATATATATATATATATATATATATATATATATATATATGTTAATCACCACTAGGTCAAATGCTGCTACAGTTGCTGTAACTGGGATACTCTATTCATATTATATATACCACACAAAAAAGAGTAGATTCATGTCCCATCGATTAAAAATTATATAATGTTTATTCAAAAAATCACAAATCAAAAATTAACCAAACATGATCCTATAAAATAACAAAATAATGAGCATATAGTGAAAAATATCCAATTAGAAGAACCACCTGACCAGGATATGTACATCTAGTGAATTATAAAGTAATGCTGGACAGAGAGTAAGGTATAGTAAAGATGTTATGCATTGAGTTAGGAAGAGAGAACAACCCTCTGGAAATATCTCAATGTGCTCACAACACACCACACTCTGAACATAAGGAATCAAGGTCAGATCATAATAAGATATCTGGAAAGATAACTAGAGATGAAAAGCAATGGTCATACCAGTTCGAGTCAGGACAGGTGGACGCTATCTCCTCGACGTACGTTTCGCCGTTCTGCTTCCTCAGGAGGAGAGTCATATATATTTTCTGTCACCAGTTATATGCTGCTAGGTTCTTACAGCTCCAGCCCATGACGATGAGTCCATGAGCTCACCTGCCTCTGAATTACAGGTTTTTCTATATGAAATCAGCAGCAGGTGGGTGGGGAGAGCCAGGATGTCACGGTGGGGAGTGGGGAAAAACCCCCACCGTACAATGTCAGGGATAAAGGGAAAGCAGCTAGGCCAGGACGCTGGAATCGGGGAGCAGGTCACCTCCTATTGCATCCCTAATCCTCACCCTAACTCCTCACCGTATGAGCGGACCTGGATGGTAGGACGGCTCATACCAGGATACCTATGGCCCTGAGTCGCCCTGATAATCCCTCACATAGGAGCAGGGGAGAGACAACCTGTTCTTCCCAGACATGGATGAACAGGAGTCTCAAATGGCCAAGCAGCAGGGAAAGGAAGCCAAGTGGAATGACAGATAAGTATCCAGTGGCAGGGATAACCACTGAACCAAGAACCCAGGAAGGCATGGTAACTTACCTGCTACTGCTGCTGGACAGCACAACAGAACACCACACCAAGGTAAACTGGAACCCATACAAATGTACTGCAATCCAAACACCAAGCGGATGCAGTACGTACTGACACACAGGAACCAGCACTCCAGCAACAGCTCACAGACTTGGCATCTGGTTCACCCCTCCGGGAAACCATGGAGCCCCCTTCCGGAGGCACAACAAACAGGGTACAACTTGCATACATGCCGGACATAAAACACCAACTGACCAGTCATGTAACAACAACAAGACGAGACACAAAACCCTGAACATAAACCCACACCAAACAACCACACAGGTAAGGTAGGGGAACATGGAGGACAGTATGGGAAGACATCGCTGGAGACATCGATGTCCCACTAGGTGGCCCTCACACTGGAAGATGGAACAACCAGACAAGGAGCAGAACTCCAGCACACACCAAGGCTGGAGTACAACTGACTCCTGACCTTAAGCTACAGGTAAGGCTACGTCTACACGACGACATTTGTCGCGCGACAGATAGGGCACAACTACACTGCAACATTTGTAGCACAACATTTTGTTGCACTAATGTCGCACAACAATTTTTATAATGGCAGTCTATGGTGTCGCACTGCAACATGCAACATGCTGCGACGCAACAGTCGCAGAAAAATCCATCTCGAATGGATTTTCTGCGACTGTTGCGTCGCAGCATGTTGCATGTTGCAGTGCGACACCATAGACTGCCATTATAAAAATTGTCGCGCGACAAATGTCGTCGTGTAGACGTAGCCTAAAAGAAGCACCTAGTGACCACACCCAGCAAAGTAGTTAACCCTTACTGCACCAGACAGGGGAAGACTACAACTTAAAGGGGGAAGTGCACACACCAGCCACAACGTTGCCCCCGGCAAAAGCAAGCATGGCACCAGTGTCACGGCGCACACAGCAAAGGCAGTGACACAGGAGCTCACGAATATCAGGGCTCGTTCAGCATGCACTGGAGCTGTTCAATACAAGATTTTAGCATAATGGCTGGGTCAATTAAAGAAGGTGACCCAGCATTCTGCTAAGGGGATCTGACAGACACTAGTACATGTTGCCCTTAGTTAGGACACCATAAAACTGGTGACAGATTCCCTTTAAATGTTGGTGACTTATCCTTAGCATAGGTCATCAATATTAGATAGATGGGGGTCCAACTCCCAACACTTCTGATGATCAGCGGTTAGGAGTGTGCCTTTTATATGAGTGATGTGGACCCTACTTCGACCTGTAATATCAAGTCCGTCAATTACATAGGCTTTATGCAACTCTCAAATGAATAAGATTGAGCTGCAATACCAAGCACAGCTGTTATACAATGTATGGCGTTGTGCATGATATACTAAGGAGAGGCTCCAGCACAGACTCTTCAAGCAGCTGATTGGTGGGTGGTGGGAGTTGGACCTCCATTGATCAGATATTGATGACCTATTCTGAGAAGTCATCACTATTTAATGCCCATAAAAGCCCTTAAAAGGTTTAATGAACCATATTGCGGATCATGTAACAAATGGCCCACCTGACGGTTGCACATTTCAAACTTCCTTGTTCTAGCATTAATTGATATGATTAACACAATGCTTAGAGCCACAATGGAGCAATAAATTATTAGCTAAGTCTTAAAGTGACATAACACATATTATAAATAGACCTAAGTATCAGATTTATCAATTATCTCAAAATGTGAAGGCCATTACAGAACATCAGCATACCCTACGTGGAACATGAATGGTGTGCATGTGTATCAAAGTAATGCCTTATATTCAAACAGAAGATCCAGAAAGCTTCCCTGTTTAGGTGGTCGCAGTTTAAATCCCCACCTTTGTTGGTTTATGCACTTTTTCAAAAGTTCAAGATGCCCACAAAGTATCTTCCCTTTGTTCATGTATAAAATCAATCTTTTGGTAACTGTGATATACCTGCCATGTGGTTTATGGAATCCAGTGTATAAGATGCAGTCTGCTGTATGTGGTCTTTACCTCTAGAAAACACAGATAACTTATGGTCCGTGGTAATGAATCCATTGCCGAATTCTTAGATAACCCAAACCCGAACCTTGTACACCAAACTTGAAAACAGAAGTTCGATCATCCCTACTCAGAACATCTCAGAGCATATATATGACACTGAAAAAGAACTCCACAAATTTGTCTGGTGCCACCAAACATTTTATTGATGAGCATGTTTGTTTTTTCCTTTTGGGATTTTCCCATAGTCAACATTTATCACCTGTACAGATGTTAGATTGCTGGGGGACCCACCACTGGGATCTCCACTGAGCGCTAGTAAATCTGGTTTCAACTCGCCACCAGATCTGGAGTATTATTTGTTTTCTCCATAATACTGTATGAGAGCTACGAAACCACAAAGCACACTCATAACTACATGAGTACTGGACAGAGCTTTGTACGTTGTTTGTTAGATGTCCCCAAAAGATGGAAATCCTGGCTTCTATGGTAGAGGGCTTAGGCATCTAACAGACTCATCATTTATTCCGAAATTCACACTGCAGAATCTCATCTGTGTTAACCCTACTTAATGAGCTAAATCTTTATTCCTGGGGAGTTATGGTTCCATGTTCACTCTTATTTCACAAAGTATTTATTGGTAATACAAATAGGCAATATTTGACAGTACAGACCAATTCCGTAATTATGAACAATAACAGAATAAAGGCCACAATGCATAGGATATCTGTGTCAAAATCACAAGACATTGATAACTGTAATACACTATGGATAATGATGTATATCTCTTTCAGATAAATTGTCCAAGGGATAATGGGGCAGGAAAAGGGGGTCAAGTTAGGGAAGGGTAAGAGAAGGGGGACAGAATGTGGACAGTAAACGTAATTTGTGCCAGAGAATATATATATAACTAGCAAAATCAAAAGGAGCTAGTTCCAGAATTAAAGTGTGCTCAGAGTTGGGTATGCCTTAAGCCACTTTTCCCAAGCTTTCTAATAGGAGTCATAGGCACCTTTGCAGGAGGCCATGGTGTTTTCCATAACAGTCGTACGCCACTCTGCGCACAATGTCATCCACAGTGGGAACCAGAGTGGAGCGCTAATGTTTAGCAATAAGTATTTTGACTGCTATGAGTGTATGAAAAATAATAGCCCTATCTATCTTGGGTATATCATAAAGCCCTATGTGTAGTAAGCAAAAAGCTGGATTACTAGGTGAAAAGTGTCCCTAAGGAGAATTGCCTTTATATAATCCCTTGGGGGTTTTGGGCCAATTTCTCCCTTTTCTATTTGGACCCATTGTGGGGCATCATCACCTAAAAACCAACATCTCGTTTGATCTAGTAATGCTGCGTGATTATATAAAAACAGGTTGGGGAGGCCCAATCCACCCTGCTTAACTGGTTTATATAAGGTAGAGGCTGCCACTCTAGGTTTTTTGTGGTTCCATATAAAGGTATTTAAAGCCGCTTGTAGTTCTGTAATGTATCTCTTAGGAAGCATTATAGGGAGGTTCCTAAAATAATATAGTATTTTAGGCAGGAGCATCATTTTGGCTGTCGCAATCCTGCCCACCCATGAGAAATCTACTTTGGAGTAGGTGGCTATATCCTTCTTAATCGTTTTGAATAAGGGGACATAATTATTTGAAAAGAGATTCTTGGAGGGGAAGGTAAGTGTTATGCTCAAACAAGGTAGACTCTCTTTTGTCCATTTAAATGGGTATCAGGAAGTCAGCCGGGAGACATCCAGCGGTGGAAGACCCATATTTAAAATAAGGGACTTGTTGGCATTAAGTTTGTTGTATGAGATATCACCAAATTCTGACAGGAGATTCATGACTGCCGGCAAAGAGCTCAGGGGGTTAGTTAGTGCCACAATAACATCAGCAAATAATCCTATTTTGTGCTCCCCCCACTTAGATATGCCTGTTATGTCCCTTGAGGCCCTTATTGCTGCTGCCAAAGGCTCCATAATCAGGGTGAATATTAAAGGGGAGAGGGGGCACCCCTGCCTGGTTCCATTTGTAATAGGGAAAGACTCCGAGACAGGTCCAGAGGCTAGTACTTTTGCTGTGGGTGTAGAGTATAATGCCAATATAGCTTGTTGTGCCAATCCTTTAATTCCCAAATTTAGTCAAAACCGCTTCCAGAAAACCCCAGTTTACCCTGTTGAACGCCTTCTCTGCGTCCAAAGAGAGGAGCAGAGAAGGCGTCCGACACGCCTCCTTCCTCTCCACCAGATCCAAGAATCTCCTTGTTCCGTCCACTGATTGTCTGCCCCGGACAAATCCCACTTGATCCCTATGAATCAGTGTAGGAAGGACATCTGTCAGTCTACTAGCTAAGATCTTTGCATACAGTTTTAAATCTGTGTTTAACAGTGAAATTGGGCGAAAGTTTTCAGGTTTATCCGGTGTTTTCCCCGGGTTTGGTAGGGCGACTATTGTAGCTGATAATATTTCACTCTTTATCTGCCCTGAGTTACAGGCGTAATTAAACATTCTGTGGAGGAATGGTGTCAGTATAGTGGAGAACTGTTTGTAATAATCATTGGACAGGCCATCAGGGCCAGGAGTTCTATTGGGTTTCAAGGATGTAATTGCCGCAGAGACCTCTTTGAGGAAGATTTCTGCTGATAGGGTTTCTAACTGGACCGCTTTTAGTTTTGGTAAATGTACAAATTCAAGAAAACTGCTCTATGTCCCCCTGTACAGGTTGTGGAGTTGTATTATCCCATTTTAGATTGTATAAGTTAGAGTAATATCTAGCTATAGCATCTGCTATATCTTTTGCATTAAAGATTTTGTTTCCCTGAGTCATGTAGGAAAGATATCTTTGACTTGGCCTGTAAAACTTTCAGTCTAGAGGCCAAGAGAGAGGTGGCTTTATTGTCATGGCCATAGTACTTAGCTTTTAGTCTCCTCAATGCTAACTCATATTTGTGCAGCTGAAGAAGGTGTAGTCTATGGTGTAATTCTTTGAGCTCTTGTTCTCTCCCTGAGTCATAGGATTGCTTATTCAGTCAACTAAGTTCAATAATGGAGGTAGTGAGTTGCAGATATTGAGCTTCCCTATCTTTTTTTTCTTTTGAAGCCATACTAATATAGTGCCCCCTTATAAATGCCTTATGGGCACACCAGATTGAGGCAATACTCGTTTCTCCATCATCATTAAAAGTAAAAAACTCAGTAAGAGCTATTTGCGATTGGGGTAGATATTTGGGGGAGTGCAATATCCTGCCGTTAATCCTCCAAGGGACTCTTGGGGGGGGGGGGGGGGGGGGAAATAGTATTGTTCGGAAATCAGCACTGAGAAAGGCGCATTATCCGACCATTCTATATGGCCAATTGAACAAGAGGAAATCTTTTGAAAAGTGTTTTGGTCTGCCAGGAAAAGGTCAATCCTAGAATATGTTATATGGGCAGATGAGAAGAAACTGTAGTCACGTTCTGTGTGGTGTGGTGTAGTCTCCACGCATCCAATAGACCTTCTTTTTGGGTGAGTTGGTATGGCTTGGATGGGCTAGGGGTTTTAGCTTTAGCTGAGGAATCTTTGAAGTCTCCCATGTACAAAAGTGAACCTTTCCTGACCTCACCAGTGCAAAAAGCTTCTTAAAAAATTTAAGCTGTTTCTTATTCGGAGCATATATGGCCACTAGAGTAAACAGTATATTATTAAGGTCGCTAATGAAAATCACATATCTGCCCCCCTCGTCTATATGGGATTCTATTAATTTAAAGGCAACTGTATCTGTGATTGCAATGGTAACTACTCTTTTTTCGCATTCATAGAGGCCGATGTAATAACAGGGAAGCGCTTGTGTTTAAGTCGGTAAAGATGCATTTCCTGTATACTTAAAATATCCGAGTTTCTTCCAGCCATAATTGGCTTCTTTTAAATGGGCTGTTTAGCCCTTTTGCATTAATTGAGGTCATTTTAAGTACCATTATATTTGGACAGACGAACTGCTAGCGGTTGATCTTCACATACCCAGACTACACGTGCCTCACACCTTTTCCTGCTCTCAATGTATTTAAGCAATGATGAGGTAATTTCTCTAGCACAAAAGAACAAAGAGAAAACAATTAACAAAAATAGTAAAGCCATAAAATGGTTCCCACATTTTGGAACCTACAACGCCCATATCTGATGATAAACGTCATTGCTAAAAGGGGATAAGACAAGGAAATCCCAGTATCGGCCGTTCAGGCCTCAGACAATTAAATTTCACTGCTACAAAGAAGGGAGAGAAGGACACGTTTGCTCACAGATCCTTCAGTCATTAGGAGATCTCCGCCGACGAACCGTGGTCCACTCTTCCTCCAGATGCGGGGGTAAGGTGTGTTTAGGTGTTAACATGGAATCAGCAGATGAGGGCAAGTTCCATGAAGATATCAGCTGCATGGCGTCTCCTGGGCTGGATGCTACCACTTTACCCCCTTCTCTTGAGATCAGCAGCTTGGCCGGGAAACTCCACCTGTACAGGATTTTGTAGGATCTTAGGATCTTTGTAGCTTCCTTAAACTCCCCCATGTTTAGCGAGGGTGGCCGCTGAAAGGTCGGTTTAGAGAGAAATAGAACGGAACCTGTCCGGTACCGTTTCCTTAGTGTGATAGAAAGTGATCCGTGGCAGCACATCTCTAGGCACTTCCGCTTGCAAACCTTTAGGCTTTGGTAATCGATGAGCTCTATCAATAAAACGTTCTGTTTGAGGGGCATTGGGCAACAGGTTGAGGGGCGTTGGGCAACAGGATTGTAAAGAAGTCAATCAGGTATTCATGAAGTTGATCTGGTTTTATCGATTCCGGAATTCCTCTAAATCGGATATTATTGCGGCGGCAACGATCTTCCAAATCAATCACTTTTGCGCGAAGTGCCACTAGTTCTTCATCTTTATCATTTGTAGTGTCTACTAGATCGTTATGTGCTTTTGCAAATTCTGACATTTTGTTCTTAAGTGGGACGTGCGCCTTCCAATTTCCACCATTTCGTTTTCTAAAGCTGTTATCATGTTGTGAAAATCTGCCTGCAAGGACATTCGCAGGTCTCCCATTAAGACTCTGTGACTGGTCTGTCGGATCCCATGCTGCTGCCCAGCAGGGTAAGGTTGAGTACATACTGTGTTTGAGCAGTCTCCATACTGCTGTTCCATCAATAAAACCTGCCCTTGGGGACTACCCACATTCACATAATGCTGCCCAGGCGGGGTGTCATGACAAATGTGTGGCGCCGCCATATTTCTCCCCATTAGGCTTTCTGGTGTGCGCTGCCCTGATGTGGCAGGGGAGGGGACATGGTGAGATATTGCAGGGCCACCATTTTGAGTTGCGCTGGCAGCGGGGAAAAACTCTGTCAATTTACCGGAGGCCGCCTTTTTCCTGGTCTTCGTCATCTTCAAGTCTGGAAGGGTGACTATTTCTTTATGTGCAGTGAACTTTAGGTAAGTTCTGTAGGCTTTGTGCCGCTGTCTCCGATCTGAAGTGCCAGAGCTGAGTTGAAGTGCGTCTTACTCCATGCGCTGCCGGCCATGCCCCCCATGTTCACTGTTATAACCTCCATTGTTGTCACAAGGTGCTCAACCCTGAACACACCTTGTCTGTTTGGCTGTTTAGGTCTGATTGTGGGTGTTCTGCATCATTAGCCTTACATAAACTAAAGTAATAACTGCCTTTCAGTTGTGCGTCCTAAGTATAGCGCTTGTGTGCGTATGGGTGTGTCCTCTATCCCAAGTCTAGACAACTGGTGGTGGAGTGCAATGCTCGTATCTGACTCTGCATTTTCTGTTCTGCTTGCAGTGGCAATCTGCTTTTAAGTTGCATTAAATATCAAAAGCATAAATAGAATATCTGTCTCTGATGTGATTTTGGTATTCAAGACATTCACATTTAGCTATAAGAGATTTTTCTTAATAACCTGAATGGATGCTAGGATTTACTGGTATTTATCAGCAGACTATAATCTGTCAGATTGCCACAAAACGGTAAAAAGACCCGCGCCTGATAGTGTAGTGGGCAAAAAAAAAACAAAAAAAACATTGGCGTGCTTTTGCAAACTTATCACCCATACATTTATTAATCATGTCCTAGGGACAGCTGAAGAAGAATTTTTTTTCTTTTTTTTCTATTAGCAAGTTGCAAATCTTACTAGGGTGGTAAAAACATTCTGTTGGTTCCCATATATATATATATATATTTTTTTTTTTACTTTTCTTAAGGATCCACATAAGAAAATAAGAGGCTTCTTGCAATGGAAGATTGCTCTTCAATTCCTTGCAGGACTTTTCTGCCCATTTGAAATAAATGAAGCGCTAGTGATGCTCAAAATAATGCCATATTCAAACAGTCAGTGTTCGGTCAGTGATTTTCCATCAGTGATTTTGAGTCCAAACCAGGTGCTGCTCTAAACAAAGAACAGGAGCAGATCTTTCCCTTATACCTAATGTCTGTGGAGGCTACAGTCCTGGTTTGGGCTCATAATCACTGACCAAAACTGGTCCGCAAATTGTGGATCCACAAAAATGGATGACGTCCGTGTGGCATTTGTCTTTCTTTTTTTTTTTTTTGCGGATCCCTTGTAACAATGCCTATCCTTGTCCGCCAAACGGACAAGAATAGCACATGTTCTATTTTTATTTTATTTTTTTGCGGGGCTACGGAACGGGCATACAGATGCGGATAGCACACGGTATGCTGTCCGCATTTTTTGTGCACCCATGGAAATATATGGGTCTGCATCATATCCACAAAAAATGGAACGGACATGGAAACATAATACGTTTGTGTAGATATAGCCTAAGTCTTACACCATTAAAACAAACAAGAGATTAAAACTGATGAGCTTTTTGTTTTTTTTAATGTTTTTTTCCGACAAACCTGCATATATAGTAAAATCAGCAGAGAAGTGAATTCAGCCACCCTCAAAAGAGGTGTTCCACAGGTCATGGGATGAAGCTCGCAGCTCATTTATTTCTTTTTCTATTTTGGTTTTTATTGCTACTTTCTTTATCATTAAAACAAAGTTAAAAATTAGCTCAAGGATTCCTTTGAATCAGGTGATCGTGGAGACCTTACTACCAGAACAGCAAGGAAATAACTTGCCGGGTCCCACTGACATCAGTGATCTCTGGTCCTCCTATTACATTAGCGTGCTTTTGCAAACTTCTCTTCCATACATTTATTAATCATGTCCTAGGGACAGCTGAAGAAGAATTGTCATTTTTTTTTTGTTTTTTTTGTTTCTATTAGCAAGTTGTGAATCTTACTAGGGTGGTGAAAACATTCTGCTGGTTCCCATATATTTTTTTTATTGTTTTTCTTACTTTTCTTAAAGGATAACTGTCACATTTAGTCCCTAATTTCAGTTTTCATATATGTAGTTACTAATAACATGATATTCCAGAATCGGTTACTATTAGACTGACTTACCCCATATTTAATAAGATTCAGCCCTTAGCAACCAGTCTGCATAAAACTGCAATTTCACTATTCAGTTAAGATGGCCGCCACTGCCCTCACCCTGAGGCTAATCCCGCCTGCCCTCACTAGCCAGTAACAATAGCCCCCCGAAAGTGTCAGTAACCAGAGCCCTCCCCCTAAAGGGTTAATCTCCTGCAGCACAAAGGGGTCCTCTTACCACATGTTGCTTTCATTTATACACTGAGCAGGTGGCAGATCTCCCTTCCCTGGTCTGCGCTGGTTCAACTCTGCATTCTCCAGCTCTGCTGAGTGAGGGAGCGTCTGCCAAGCGCAGGGACAGGGAGAAGTGCACACAGCCCAGGCAATGTTATCAGCTGCTGGGGAGGACCTGGCTTTAATCATTTACTTACAGTCCCTGGCTGTCAGTAATGTGAGCCTGCACGCTCCGTCTATCAACAGATAGACCATGCCTAGCAACCCTATTTTAAGCACAGGTAAAAGTAGGCAGTACAGGGAACAAAAGTGTGGAATTAAGGGGTAATTGAATTCACAGTGAAAAGTTGAAATAGGACCACCAAGGTGATATTAATCACCACAATCCAATACTCCAAAAAAAAAAAAAAAATACGAGAGTTATACCATGCACACGACCGTTCAGTTTTTTGTGGTCCGCAAACCGCAGATCCGCAAAAAATGGAAGCCACCCGTGTTGCCTTCCGCAATTTGCGGAACGGGCGCCGGCAATATAAATGCCTATTCTTGTCCGCAAAGCGCGGACAAGAATAAGACATGTTATATTTTTTTAGCGGGGCCGGGGAACGGAGCCACGGATGCAGACAGCACACGGAGTGCTGTCCACATCTTTTGCGGCCCCATTGAAGTGAATGGGTCCACATCCGAGCCGCCAAAACGGGCGCATTCACATCACCATTTAGCTTTCCATTCTTCTGATCCGTCAGAAGAAGAGAGAGAGAAAAAAACAGGGTCCTGTAGCATCAGTTATACATAGGATTTCATAGTATCCGTTTGTTACACGATCCGGTAAAAAAACGGATCCTGTTGCATCAGTTGTCATCCGTTGGAGCCATTTCCGCCTGAGATCCTTTTTTTTTTTTAGATGGAAACAAAAGTACTGCATGCTTTTTTTTTCCGTCTATGGCCCCCTGCACACGAATGTGTGCACCCTGTGGTGGTGCTGCGTCCCGCAAAATGCACACAGTCCATGGGGCAGCCGCAGCGGATCGCGGACCCATTCACTTCCGTGCTGCCGTTCCGCACCATTCCGCATCTCCGGATTTGTGGACCCATTGAAGTGAATGGGTCCGCATCCGTGATGCGGAATGTCCACGGAACGGCACCCGTGTATTGCTGATCCGCAAATGCAGTCCGCAATACGGCAAGGGGAAGCACACGTTCGTGTGCAGGGGGCCTAAGGGTACTTTCACACTTGCGGCAGAGGATTCCGGCAGGCAGTTCCATCGCCAGATCCGTCAAAACGTATGCAAACTGATGGCATTTGTCAGACTGATCAGGATCCTGATCCGTATGACAAATGCATTGAAATGCCGGATCCGTCTCTCCGGTGTCATCCGGAAAAACGGATCCAGCATTTTTATTTATTTATTTCACATTTTTTGCAGTCTGAGCATGCGCAGACCGCAATGCCGGATCCGTTTTGCCGGAACACTCGGGGCCGGATCCGGCATTAATGCATTTCAATGGGGAAAAATGCTGAATCCGGCATTCCAGCAAGTGTTCCGGAATTTTGGACAGAGATAAAACCGCAGCATGCGAATAACGCTAGTGTGAAAGTACCCTAAGGGTCCATTCACACGTCTGCAAAATGGGTCTGCAATTTTGCAGAACAGGTGCGGACCCATTCATTTTCAATGGGGCTGGAATGTGCTGTCCGCATTTGCAGATCCGCACTTCCGTTCCGCAAAAAAATAGAACATGTCCTATTCTTATCCGCAGTTGCAGACAAGAAAAGGCATTTTCTATGAGAGTGCCGGCCATGTGCGGTCCGCAAAATGTGGAACGCACATTGCCGGTGTCCGTGTTTTTTGGATCCGCAAAACACATACAGACGTGTGAATGGACCCTTAGGGTCCTTTCACACTTGCGTTAGAGGATTCCGGCAGGCAGTTCCGTTGCCGGAGCTGCCTGCCGGATCCGTAAATCCGTATGCAAACGGATAGCATTTGTTTCCGGATCCGTCTGACAAATGCATTGAAATACCGGATCTGTCTCTCCGGTGTCATCCGGAAAAACTGATCCGGTATTTATTTTTTTAACATTTTTCAAGGTCTTCTCATGCGCAGACCGGGAAACCGCATCCGTTTTTCCGGAACACTTAGTACCAGATCTGGCATTAATATATTTCAATGGAAATGAATGCCGGCATTCCGGCAAGTGTTACTGAATTTTGGCCGGAGAAAATACTGCAGCATGTTGCGGTATTTTCTACGGCCAAAGGCCAAATACCGTAAGTGGGACTGAACTGAAGACATCCTGAAGCGTTTTTTCCGGTATTGAGCCCCTGTGAAGGAACTCAATACTGGAAAACTTTAACGCTAGCGGTCCGATATTTGCGACTTGAATGCGGACCCATTCTCTTTAATTGAGCCGCAAAAGATGCTGACAGCACTCACTGTGCTGTCCGCATCCGTTGCTTTGTTCCCTGGTCCGCAAAAAAAATATAACCTGTCCTATTCTTGTCTGTTTTGCGGACATGAATAGGCAGTTATATTAATTCGATCTGTGTTTTGTGGATCTGTATGTATGGAAAATAGTTCTGTACACACGGCGCGCAGAGGCAATATGGCTGTGTTCTAAGAAATCATGGCCTCTATGCATTGTTCCACAGGCTCTGTGCATGCAACTCAATAAGATGGGATTATGCCTAATATCTTATCAGCTTTTCGACACAGATTTTTTTAATTTTTTTTATATTCGGATGTCATGGTGATTATCTTTGTAATATATGTGCACCAGTAGTCACCTCTATCTGTTTATTGTACAGTTATGCCATCACACAGGTCATTACAAGTTTACTGTGGTTTGTGAAAATCTCTGCATTGTAACATTGCCATACATCCCATCCAGTCCTGGCATAGCTCAGTGTGTGGGTATTCTCTGCCTTCCACAGTACTCTCTGCCTTCACTAGACTCCTGTAAATACATGTGTACGGAGCCCGATTGCCAAAATGCTTTAGAGTGACACACAGGATGCGTTCTCTATGAAATTCTGCTTACAGAAGGGAAATATAGCAAATGCCAACATCAGTCTGTCATTTCATCAGCATTTAAATAAAATAAAAATCTATTTATTTTTTTATTACCCCCGGCAACAATGCTGTTCTTGTCCTATTTGCTTGAATGTTGTAGACCATGGACAAGGGGAGCGCTGTCTACACTTCCACACCTTCACGAGCAATTTATTATTGCTCCACTGCACTTAAGCTACTTTGCAAATATTTTTCATAAAAAAATTTCCTACAGTTTCTTGTCTACAGCTTTTACCTGGTAAGAAACATACCTGAGTAGTCTGATTCTGCAAACATACTCCCTTATTCCTGCCCTCTACTTCTTGCTAATATACAGAAATGTCTGTGAGATCAGACTACAAAAGGTTTGTCTGTTGTTTGTTACCATGTGTTAGCGCAATTCATGCGATTCTCCTCTTCTTTGTGTGGTGCCAAATCAATTAGAAGTATAAGTATGAATGCACACCATACTACTTTCATGAGACCAGACACACAAGTTGGTTTCATGAAAGCATCTTCTCATCCCCCTGAGCCAGAAGGAATGAATCGACCGCCGCCAGGACGCATCCGTGCGTCAGGCGGTCGGGAAGCGGTTAAAGAGGACCTTTCACTAGAATAAAAAATCTAAACTAAGCATACAGACATGGAGAGCGGCGCTCCCGGGGTATCCCTGCACTTACTGTTATCCCTGAGCGCCGCTCCGTTCTCCCGGTATAGGCTCCGGTATCTTCATATGTTCGGCTCCACCCAGTTGAGCCTGCCGGCGTCTCCTTCTCCCAGGCTGTAGCGCTGGCCAATCGCAGCGCTCAGCTCATAGCCTGAGAGGTTTTTTTTTTCTCTCAGGCTATGAACTGAGCGCTGCGATTGGCCAGCACTACAGCACTAGTGAAAGGTCCTCTTTAAATTAGTCGGAAACTCTTCTACAGATTCTTATGGCATCCATGTATCCATGTGAGTCAAAGGATGTAAGAAGTGACCTCCTTAGTCATGACCGGACATTGTTTTGCTTACTGATTTTATCTCACTCAGGAGGTGAGAATAGAACAAATAGCATCAGTACTTGATCAGGGTACACTGGCCACTTCATTCCACCTGGGTCCACCTGCAAATCTCCACACAATCACCAGATATCAGCGTTTTTATAATTTTAGTTGATAAACCAACTGTCAGGAACTATCAGAGTCACTACTTGTCTTATTCAGCTGAATTATGAGAGAACAATATCCTGGAGGAAAACACCAAAGAGCTTTCCTGTATAAAATCCGAAGGCCAGTTTGTCTTTATATTTTTAAATTGGCCAAATATTTAATATCAACTGTAGGTAAGGATGTAGGAGCCACAGATGCAACTGAACTTTGAGGTTTTTCCCTTACCAACATTCTAAATTCACCCAGGGGATCTTTGTCACTTACACATGCTCCTAAGACATATATCCCCGATTCCTGCATAGGATTTCTAATGGACAGGAACAGGGGATTACACTCATTATATTTACAACTGTTTGTTGGTGTTCCCTTCAAGACAGTCATCCTTTGTGACAAACCTTCACCTTTACTGACTCTAGAGGTAGTTTCCACTGGTTTATATTCCCAACATTTCAGACTAGTACTCCATTCTGTTAATCTCCAATATCCACAGTTGGTATGGTCATATCTAAACACAATTACCATAGACTGGGTCAGTTCCAGTCACACAGATGTACTTATCAGAACAAAACCAAGTGTCCTATCTGTCATCTTTCTTGCAGTCCACTATACTGCAAAAGTCAACTTAGTTGTTCCTGACTCATCTTGATAATATAACACTGTTGGAATTTGATGTGACTGTTATTTCCCCCTTGTACAATATAAAACAAACAATACGACATGCAAAGACGTTATAGCTCTTATAGTCCTGGCACTTGATTGCAATATGACACGTAGATCCAATCAGTCTCTCCTTCCAATTCTACAGCAGTGGCGGTGGTTATCAGGACTTGATGTATATCTTCAAACCGTAGCTCTAGGACTTTCCACATGTTTCTCGTTTCACCACTACCCAATCTCCTGATTGTAAAGAATGAATTGCTTCTATATAGTCTGGATTCTAGAAAATAGCTAAAACTTGGAAATACACATTAGACAATCAATTTGTACAACAGACAACATAATTTGAAAACTACTATGCTACATCTGGAGCTGTTGGGGAAAATAGAGACCTAATCTAGGGGCATTCCCAAAGAGTACTTTATAAGGACTTAGGCCTATCTTCCGGTTAGCTGTGTACGAGATGGAGAAAAGCCCCAGGGGTAGGTACTCTTACCTCAGTCAGTATCTTTTAGCTGTAGCCTTTGATACAGGCTAAATCTCCGAATATCCTGGAAAGAGGTCAATACAGACATATTTACACTGTTCCACCTTTGTTCTGAATGTAGTCAATCCACAGTCTCTGAAATGGGTAAGATGACCTTGGCATATGCCTTCCTGGAACTCCCATAGTTCTCCCATCATTATTACAGCATTCACTTTCAACTAACCTAGTGGCAGCATTGTTGAACCCAGGAGCCATCTACCACAGAACCCTATCACACCTTCTCTCTCGATTTGCCCATGTTCTTAATCCATCCTCTTTAGGTAGAGTACCTTCTGAAGGAAGAGTTTCTTACCAACCCTCCAGAGTCCATTCTCAATCATCACTTCTACAGTACCTTTATCCTTTGATGTTTCCTTTCAGCCTCTGTAGCCTGTATCTGAAAAAGACAAACTTTTGGAAGTCCACTGGCCCTAAGCCATCCCGTATCACACAGATTTCCACTTAGCGTAGACTTCAGGTAATAGTTTAGCCTTTATCTTCTCAGGCAGCATCAGCGCATCAAACATCTTTCATACACTCAGCATTCATTTTTGATGGGCTTACCCATGGATCAAACAAAATCTCTGCTTCACTAGATTAGACCATAATAATGAGTGATACCGAAGGCATACCTGGATCAATATTGATGTTAGCAGTCTTACCCTCAGCCATCTTGCAAACTTCAGCAAGTGTCTTCAGCTCTGTCTTCTGCACTAACATTGCTGGAGAGAGTGGTTCTTTCTTGACAACATCAGATTAAGTAGGAACAGCATATCCTGTCTGAGATGATCCATCTTCCAAGAATCTGAAATTATCTACCAGAAACTTAAAAATTTGGTTATTAATTGTAGACAGTCATTTGAATTAGATTTTTTATTTTTATAGGTGGGAAGGCACAACTACTCCCTCCCCCCTCCAGAGGCAGCAGAGTAGTCGGATCTAAAATTGTACACCCTTAAGGCGGTGAACAGTTGGTGAGAAGAGTAAGAACTGCATTACTATCTACTCCTACACGTGTGATACTACCCTTTGCCATGAGAGATCATGGAACATGTTTGCTATGAGGCAAATGGAAGCAGATCCTAAGGATTGTATAGATAATAGGGATCCAGCATTTGATTCTAGATTGTTCATTTCCTTTGGGCGTTGCACTTGAAGGGATGAAAATTTTAAATTCGCTAAACGAGGCCGCTGCCAGTAGTCCGCACGGGCGCATCAGGTTATACCTAGTGCGCACGCGCAGAATCTGGCTGAAGCAAGCGGACGTTAGAGAGGCGGCGATGAACTGAGGTAGGCGGATCTAATGAAAGGGAGGGCGGCGATTTCACTTCAGAAGGTGGCGCTGGGCACCTAAACGAGGTGGCTGCAGCCGGGCACCCTTCACCATGAGATGTCCCCTTGGACACATTTTGAAGTGAGTGACAGGTGATATAAACCTGTTTTTTATTATTATAGAGCCACAGGCGCATTTGTTAAAGTCACTTTAGGATTCAGTGTATTACTAGGGACATCGCCATATGTTTAGGTTATAGGCCTAATTTCTGATGACCGAATCCCTTTAAATAGCAGACATGACATCACAAAAGGGGTGTTCCTTAAGAAGAGACTCTTCAACTCTAAGTTCATAGGTAGATTTGAAAACTGCAACCTAATTACCCCTCCCCAGTGACCTTAAGACAAAGGAATGCACATGAGGCTCACATATCTGGTTTTCTGCAATCTAGTGGACGAAAATGTGTACTATAGAATGTTTACATTATATATAGAGAAATAAAACCTATCTCCCACACATGGATACACAGAAGTCTGTAATAGCTGTTGACTGTGATAAAATTGCTGTGAAGATCTACATTGTTCATAGTTAAAATAGTTTCTAAATGGCAGAAAATGTGTTGTCCAGTTATATTAATAAGACATACCTCATAAAATGAAAGATGCCATGTCACAAACTACAGGAGTTATTTCCCTCAACAAAGTGTGGGTCGCCTGGGTGGCTAGATTACCAAAAATGAACTTTACTTCCAGAAACAGAAAACTTTGGGTAGAAATAAACTAAGTCCAACTTAAACTACAAAATGGCATAGTAATAGACTGCATAGAGCGGGTTATTAGCCGCATTAGTCACTGTGTAGTGGGGGCGGTATTAGGTATAGAGGAATCTACAATAAGGATCCAGATAGAGTAGAAGTAGGCCAACAAGTCAGTTTTCAAGGTTAGAGTCCTTGGTTCTCATCCAGTAAGTAAGGAAAATAGTTGTATGGTCCAACTCTGCCGATGCTTTCTGGTAGTTGTGAGATCTCATCTTGCAGTCCTAGTGTCACTAAGGCTACTTTCACATCAGTGTTTTCCTTTCCGCTATTGAGATCCATCATAGGATCTCAAAACCGGAGGAAACCACTGAAGTTTGTCCCTATTCATTCTCAATTGGGACAAAACTGAATTGAACGGACTTTCAAGCATACAGTATAATAGGGGACATTGAAAGAAAAGCTCCATCGTAGAGAAAAAAAAGGATCATGTTTGTGAGTTTCATAGACAGAAAAGTAAATCTATACATCTCGTATATATTACTGAAGTATACCCCGTATACTACTGAAAGCTCCTGCAAGTCAGCAGACATGATTGTGATTGATTGCCCCTAGCCTGCTCCACAACCTGAACTGTTACTGCTCGTCTAGGCAGCAATTCCACTTTGTTATAGACTATCTTCTACAGCTATATTTGTGATTAGAAATATGGCAATACGCATTTTGTATATAACACATGATATGATAAGTTTGGAAGGCAGGTGACAAAATATACAAATATCTATCAAGACGTCAACCAGAATTCCGTAAATTCCGTTCTGTTTCGTTGCGTTCCCATGACGCACACAAAAGCGAAGATGTCAACATGAATATTTAGCTTTAGGCTACTTTCACATCTGCGTTTTTGCTGGATCCGTCATGGGATTAGCAAAAATGCATCCGGTATATAATACAACCATCTGCATCCGTTCAGAATGGATCCGGTTGTATTATATCTCAAATGAACATGAAGTCATGAAACACAATGTAAGTGAATGGTGATGGATCCGTTTTTTCGGAAGGGAAACAAAACTAATCTGGCACTCATTGACTTAGAATGGATTTAGTGACAAATCCGTCTTGCTCATTTGGGATATAATACAACTGGATCCGTTCTGAATGGATGGAGATGATTGTATTATATACCGGATGCGTTTTTGCTGAACCCATGACGGATCCAGCAAAAACGCAGATGTGAAAGTAGCCTAAAGCTAAAAATATATATATATATATGTTGACGTCTTGATAGATATTTGTATATTTTGTCACCTGCCTTCCAAACTTATCATATCATGTGTCATATACAAAATGCGTATTGCCATATTTCTAATCACAAATATAGCTGTAGAAGATAGTCTATAACAAAGTGGAATTGCTGCCTAGACGAGCAGTAACAGTTCAGGTTGTGGAGCAGGCTAGGGGCAATCAATCACAATCATGTCTGCTGACTTGCAGGAGCTTTCAGTAATATATACGAGATGTATATATTTACATTTCTGTCTATGTAACTTACAAACATGATGCTTTTTTTCTCTACGATGGAGCTTTTCTTTCAATGTCCCCTAAGGGCTCTTTCACACCTGCGTTATTGTCTTCCGGCATAGAGTTCTGTCGTCGGGGCTCTATGCCGGAAGAATCCTGATCAGGATTATCCTAATGCATTCTGAATGGAGAGAAATCCGTTCAGGATGCATCAGGATGTCTTCAGTTCCGGTACGGAACGTTTGTTGGCCGGAGAAAATACCGCAGCATGCTGCGCTGTTTGCTCCGGCCAAAAATCCGGAACACTTGCCGCAAGGCCGGATCCGGAATTAATGCCCATTGGAAAGCATTGATCCGGATCCGGCCTTAAGCTAAACGTCGTTTCGGCGCATTGCCGGAGCCGACATTTAGCTTTTTCTGAATGGTTACCATGGCTGCCGGGACGCTAAAGTCCTGGCAGCCATGGTAAGTGTAGTGGGGAGCGGGGGAGCAGTGTACTTACCGTCCGTGCGGCTCCCCGGGCGCTCCAGAGTGACGTCAGGGCGCCCCAAGCGCATGGATCACGTGATCGCATGGATGATGTGATCCATGCGATCACGTGATCCATGCGCATGGGGCGCTCTGACGTCATTCTGGAGCGCCCGGGGAGCCGCACGGACTGTAAGTATACCGCTCCCGCCGCTCCCCGCTCCTACTATGGCAACCAGGACTTTAATAGCGTCCTGGGTGCCATAGTAACACTGAAAGCATTTGGAAGACGGCTCCGTCTTCAAATGCTTTCAGTACACTTGCGTTTTTCCGGATCCGGCAGGCACCTCCGGCAACGGAAGTGCATGCCGGATCCCAACAACGCAAGTGTGAAAGAGGCCTAAGTCCCCTATTATACTGTATGCTTGAAAGTCGTGCCGTGGCGTGTGTCAGGAGATTAACTGTTCCTCAATGATTACTCTTAATCAGAAAGATTTCCTTGCCATAAATGCTTGGTTTGCTGGTGTGTGAAATGTGCAACAGGATTATAGATTAACTAAAAGGAGATTAGTGTTTATTAATTTCTATTTACTAGGTCAGGCTGTAAAACCACAGCGACAGTCCATACAACCAATGCTGCATGACACGTAGTAGTCTGTGCCAAGAAATGCTCTCAAGACTAAGGATAATTGTTAATAAAACTGTGCCTGAGACTGCACTATATTATGTCATGTACTGTCCTCTAAAAACGTATAAAGTAAACAGTTACTGATAGTGTCCTGTTACTTCTTTGCTCAGGAGGATACGGTGCAGAAGTCCTCAAGCAGCAGTAGTGTGTCCAACTCCCAGCCTGAAGATGTATCTCCAGGAACTGCTGCTGGGAGGAAAAGTGAGTGACTAACGCAAACTTAATTTTCCAATAAAAACTAAAACAAAATCTCTAATTACTACTAAGATCTAGGATCTGCATAGTGAAGAGGTTTTAAACTAAGTTCGGTACTGTACTAACAAACAAAAAAAAAAAGTTATCGACTGCTTGAACCAGTAGTCAGTACCAACGTATTTAATGGATTTTACTTGTCTCTTTTCATTGTATTCTCAGCACCTCCAAGGTTTTTACCGATCTCCTCTACACCTCAGCCTGAGAGACGGCAAACTCCACAGAGGCGCCACTCTATAGAGAAGGAGACACCTACCAATGTGCGGCATTTTCTTCCTCCAACCCGACAAAGCTCCAGATCTTTGGTAGGCAGACCTCCTACTAACTTTGCTAATTACTTTACGTTGTTTTCAGGTTTGCACAAGTATGATGCCGAGAACCCTAAGGTGAATCCTATCCGATCTTGTGTCCACACACATTTTGTTATATAGTGAAAGCTTTTTAGCATGGAAGGAAATAGGTGTTAGCTGCAAAAATCTAAAAAATTATATGGATTTCTGCACAAATTGGTCATAAAATGTGATCTGATCTTCATCTAAGTCACAACAATAGACAATCACAGTCTGCTAAAACTAATAACACACAAAGAATTAAATGTTACCATGTTTTTATTGAACACACCATGTAAACATTTACCGCGCAGGTGGAAAAAGTATGTGAACCCCTAGACTAATGACATCTCCAAGAGCTAATTGGAGTGAGGTGTCAGCCAACTGGAGTCCAATCAATGAGATGAGATTGGAGATGTTGGTTACAGCTACCCTGCTCTATAAAAAGCACACACCAGTTCTGGGTTTGCTTTTCACAAGAAGGATTGCCTGATGTGAATGATGCCTCGCACAAAAGAGCTCTCAGAAGACCTACGATTTAAAATTGTTGATTTGCATAAAGCTGGAAAGGGTTATAAAAGTATCTCCAAAAGCCTTGCTGTTCATCAGTCCACAGTAAGACAAATTGTCTATAAATGGAGAAAGTTCAGCACTGCTGCTACTCTCCCTAGGAGTGGCCGTCCTGTAAAGATGACTGCAAGAGCACAGCGCAGACTGCTCAATGAGGTGAAGAAGAATCCTAGAGTGTCAGCTAAAGACTTACAAGAGTCTCTGGCCTATGCTAACATCCCTGTTAGTGAATCTACGATACATAAAACACTAAACAAGAATGGATTTCATGGGAGGATACTACAGAGGAAGCCACTGCTGTCCAAAAAAAACATTGCTGCACGTTTACAGTTTGCACAAGAGCACCTGGATGTTCCACAGCAGTACTGACAAAATATTCTGTGGACAGATGAAACCAAAGTTGATTTGTTTAGAAGAAACACACAACACTATGTGTGGAGAAAAAGAGGCACAGCACACCAACATCAAAACCTCATCCCAACTGTGAAGTATGGTGGTGGGGGCATCATGGTTTGGGGCTGCTTTGCTGCATCAGGGCCTGGACGGATTGCTATCATCGAAGGAAAAATGAATTCCCAAGTTTATCAAGACATTTTGCAGGAGAACTTAAGGCCATCTGTCCACCAGCTGAAGCTCAACAGAAGATGGGTGTTGCAACAGGACAACGACCCAAAGCATAGAAGTAAATCAACAACAGAATGGCTTAAACAGAAGAAAATACGCCTTCTGGAGTGGCCCAGTCAGAGTCCTGACCTCAACCCGATTAACATGCTGTGGCATGACCTCAAGAAAGCGATTCACACCAGACATCCCAAGAATATTACTGAAACAGTTTGTAAAGAGGAATGGTCAAGAATTACTCCTGACCGTTGTGCACGTCTGATCTGCAACTACAGGAAACGTTTTGTTGAAGTTATTGCTGCCAAAGGAGGTTCAACCAGTTATTAAATCCAAGGGTTCACATACTTTTTCCACCTGCACTGTGAATGTTCACATTGGAAGTTCAATAAAAACATGGTAACATTTAATTCTTTGTGTGTTATTAGTTTAAGCAGACTGTGATGGTCTATTGTTGTGACTTAGATGAAGATCAGATCACATTTTATGACCAATTTGTGCAGAAATCCATATCATTGCAAAGGGTTCACATACTTTTTCTTCGAACTGTATATATATATATATATATATATATATATATATCTGCCTGTTCAAAAAAAAAAAAAAAAGGTTTTCCGTTGTTCAAAGTGGATACAAATGTAATTTATTGAAAATAGTTAATGGCCATGAATATATCCATAGTGGAGAAGAATTAGATAATTAAAAAGCCCCGTAATAGTCTAAAATAAACATCTTCTACTCCCCCTACGCCCCCTTTTCTCAAGCACCGCTCTCCGCATGCCTCCATTGCTCCCCCTGCCCTGATTGTTTACAACCTGCAGCAGTGACATGCTGCTATATGGCATGTGGGCACTACAGCAAATCAGTTGCCATACACCTGCACGACAGACACTGTGTAAGGAACATCACTTCTGCAGCCAATCAGTCTTCAACCATAGGGCTCATGCACAAATTGTGGATCCACTAAACACAGATACCAGCCACGTGTGTTCTGCGGATTTTGTGGGATGGAAAATCATGCCCTCTGTAGAACTGTCTTATCCTTGTCTGTAATATAGACAAGAATAGAACATGTTCTATTTTTTTGCAGGGCCGCGGAACGGAAATGCACATCTTTTGCGCCCTCATTGAAGTGAAAAAAATGTGGATCGGATGCGGACAAAATAAACACACACGGTCCTGTGCATGAGCCCTTAGACCGCTGAAGACAGTGACTGGCTGCAGCGGCCATGTGTCATATACCAGAACTACCCCGCCGCTGTTTGTAAGCTAGCAGCGGCAGAAGGACTGAAACACCGCCACAGAAGATGGCACTGGAGAAAGGGGAGAATATAAGATGATTATTTTTTTATTTTAGGCTATTGCAGGGCTTGTCCAAGATTTTTGTTTACCTTGGACAACACCTTAATATACGGTACAAAATCCTAATGTTTTGTATCTGTATCTCCTATAAAGATCTGCTGTATGTGTTTCTGTGGTAACAGACTACAAACAAACCATACGTGGTCTGATTCTGCATGTGTTACTCTTTTCCATCAGCCCCCTCTGCTACTGTGTATAGGGGCAGTAATAAAATTGTAACACATGACTTCACACTACATGTAGGCTTTTTCTGTACTACAAAGGCAAATAAGTCTGTTTAGAAGCAATATACAAGAAACCGTTTTAAAGGGGTTGTCTAGGACTAGAAAAAGATGTCAGCTTTCTTTCAAAAACAGCACCACACCTGTCCACAGGTTGTGTGTGGTATTACAGCTCAGCGCCATTCAGTGGAGCTGTGCTGCAATACCAGGCACAAGCCATGGATATGTGTGAGACTCTTATTGGAATATAGTGGCCTTGTTTTTCTAATCCTGGACAACCCCTAAAGGTCCATTCACACATCCGCGGATCCGCAAAACACGGAAACCGGCAATGTGCGTTTCGCATTTTGAGAACCACACATCGCCGGCACTAATAGAATATGCCTATTCTTGTCCGCTATTGCGGACAAGAATAGGACATGTTCTATTTTTTTCGGGATCGGAATTGCGGACCCGGAAGTGTGGGTCCGCAATTCCGGATCCAGGCCAAACATCGTGCAGCCCCATAGAAATAAATGGGTCCGCAATTCCGTTCCGCAAAATGCGGAATGAAATTGCGGACATGTGAATGGACCCTTAAAGTGTAACTGCCATTCTATTTTTATTTGTGTAATGTATAGGGGCAGTGATGTTGACCATTTTTGTAATATACTTTAATTACTGAAATCGTACATTTCTGTTCGAAGAATAACTCTAAAGTGGCCCATTTTGAGCCTTAGCAACGTTCCTCTGTCTTCTGTTTACATAACTGTGGAGCCACGCTCCACACTGACTGTGTTAGGGTACTTTCACACTAGCGGTTTTCTTTTCCGGTATTGCGTTCTGTCCTAGGGGCTCTATACCAGAAAAGAACTGATCAGTTTTATCCTAATGCATTCTGAATGGAGAGAATTCCCTTCAGGATGCATCAGTTCAGTCCCTCTTACGTTTTTTAGCCGGAGAAAATACCGCAGCGTGCTGCATTTTTCTCTCCGGCCAAAAATCCTGAACACTTGCCATTGAAATGTATTAGTGCCGGCATTAAAATTGCCGGATCCGTTCTTCCGGTCCTCGCATGCACAGACCTTTAAATCTGTGAAAAAAATAAATACCGGATCAATTTTTCCGGATATACACCGGAGAGACGGATCCGGTATTTCAGTGCATTTGTCAGACGGATCTACGTGACAAATGCATCAGTTTGTGTCTGGAATCCTCTGAGGCAAGTGTGAAAGTAGCCTTATGTAAACAGAAGACAGAGGAGCGTTGTTAGGGCACTAAATGGGCCACTTTAGAGCTATTTTTCTAACAGAAATGTACAATTTCAGTAATTAAAGCGCATTACAAAAATGGTCAGTGTCACTGCCCCTATACATTACACAAATAAAAATAGAATGGCAGGTACACTTTAAGGGTAAGGGTACACGATGATACTGCTCTTGGCCATGATCAGGGCGGTATATAACCTTTAATAAATGTGAATTGTACTTACAGCATAAAACCTCTGTATAAAAAGAATTGCAACTAATTGTTTGCTATGTAACATCACATTTTTTCCAGCACTAGTTTTATATATTTATAAACATCCAATTTTTATCTTCTAAATTGCACACAGTGTAGTTTCTGTGGTCACAACGTTCACACATGAGGTCCTCCGTATGACTTTAATAGATAGACTATTCAAATGACATTAAAGCAGTAGGCTGAGAGAACATTGACCCGCTTATGCTATATATCGCATGCACTATTATATTTCATGCTAAGCAGAAAATGTAGATAAAGCACTTGATATAGATGCCTGTGCCCATTATAGTACAGTGCGTTGCATGCACTTTTTTCATAGAGCCTTAATGGGAGGCTCTTTATTAACAGCGTTTACTGGATGTGAAATACCTTGCTGCCCCCTAGTGTCCACAGTGTGTTACTGAGGTTGACGCTATTCTCTCGTCACAATTCAAGATTCAATTTTGCATTGTAAGCTAGAGAAGCAGATGATTCTCTGGTGATCTGAGTTCTAGCAGCAGATAGCTAACGATACGTGCCTTCATGCTGGTTTTTCTTATATTATTGGGTTATTTTTACATAACCTATTATATATATATATATATATATATATATATAAAAAATGGCTTTTATGTGAAGTGTGATGACTTCAGAACTGGATGACCATGTCTGGCTATACACTTGGCATATACTCCAGGTTATTCTTTTAAAAAAAAAGAATGAAGTGTGAGCAAGGCATAATATGTGCAATCCTGGGGTCTTACATCTCTGCCAGTGATATTTTGGTTCACGTAGCTGAATAACGAGTAGACCTGTGGCAACCATTCAGTGCTGACAGACCATAGCATTACAAGATGGACGACCACAAGCTGAAGCAGTCATTGGGGAATGTGCCCTTCACTCTCCTCCCTATTTATTATCCAGGTTCCTAGGATAACCAGTTTCTTTCCAAGGATGGCTTTGCGACCATTTTCCAGCATACACACAGCTTCTTTGTTGGGGTCTCATCCTTTTGAAGCAGCCATTTTTGGGGCGGCAGGGGCTATGTTTTATCTGTTTGAGAAAGCTTATGCCAGCAGGTGGAGAGCACCCCAGGTTTGCCTTATTCATCTACGGTTTGCATCTGAATTGATCTTTTCTTCCTGGGTAGGAGCGGTAGTTTAGCTGTGTCACTCGACTCGCTGCAGTATCCGCACCACCCGTCCTAATGATTTTGCAGTCGGAATAAATCTAAACGTGATCGTTTCCTTTTTTGTTATAATCAGCAAGAAATTAGAAATCCTATTGAGAAGGACAGCAAACTGATAATGCAACATCACCATGCATGATTTAGGCTAAGTTCACTGGTTGTGAATTTGCAACAGATGAAATCCGCACACGCATTGGTCAGTCGCGGATTTAGTTGCGGTTTTAAATTCTGTAGAAGGTAGTGGAAGAAATCTAAGATTAATCGCAAACCATCTTCAAGATAATGAGCCTACTGAAGATTTCTGATCTGCATTAAGAAATTGGCATTTAAACAATCTGTAGCACGTAGATCAGGAGTGGGAAATTCCATAGACTTGAATTGCACCGCAAGTCCACAAGAAATTCGCAACATGTGAACTAAGCCGTATGAGCCCTGAAAGTGTATTTGAGACACTGACCTGACCCTACCCCAGTCAGGTATAACTGGATAAATGAGATTCATTAAAAAGCGATGTTGCATAAAGTTTTACCTGTCCTTGTGCTCTCCTTTTCCTTCTGATTCAGATAAACATTAGCATTTTATCGCTAATTTCACTTTGTTAATACTCTAAACTTTTCCATTTATTCTTAAAACTCGGACCGTATATAAAGCTACCAATGAACAGTGAATGTCGGTGCTTAACTCTCTTATTTCTCCTAGAAATGTATAAATAAATTGACAATTGGGTATTACTATTCCCACACCCAGCTGTTAATTTATTCTTACGCTTCAGGGAGGAACAACAGAGGAACGTCATCCTTCGGGGCTGGAATGTCAGACAGTGTAGGCACACTGCTTGTAGACTAGAGGAATGGTAAGACCCAGCTGTTTATTTTTTTCCTATTTTTCCAGGAGAAATAAGGCCCCTTTCACACGGGCGAGTATTCCGCGCGAAATCCCGACCCATTCATTTCTATGGGGCTGTTTACATGAACGGTGATTTTCACGCATCACTTGTGCGTTGCGTGAAAATCACAGCATGCTCTATTTTGTGCGTTTTTCACGTAACGCAGGCCGCATAGAAATGAATGGGGTTGCGTGAAAATCGCAAGCATCCGCAAGCAAGTGCAGATGCGGTGCGATTTTCACGCACGGTTGCTAGGAGATGATCGGGATGGAGACCCGATCATTATTATTTCCCCTTATAACATGGTTATAAGGGAAAATAATAGCATTCCTAATACAGAATACATAGTACAATAGGGCTGGAGGGGTTAAGAAAAACTAAAAATAATTTAACTCGCCTTAATCCACTTGATCGCGCAGCCGGCATCTCTTCTGTCTTCTTTCTTTGCTGTGTGCTGGAAAAGGACCTGTGGTGACGTCACTCCGGTCATCACATGATCCATCACATCTTTTATCATGGTGATGGATCATGTGATGGACCATGTGATGACCGGAGTGACGTCACCACAGGTCCTGTTCCTGCACACAGCAAAGAAAGAAAACAGAAGAGATGCCGGGCTACGCGATCAAGTGGATTAAGGTGAGTTAAAAAAAATTTTTTTTATTTTTTTAACCCCTACAGCGCTATTTTACTATGCATTCTGTATTCAGAACGCTATTATTTTCCCCTTATAACCATGTTATAAGGGAAAAATAATACAATCTACAGGACACCGATCCCAAGCCCGAACTTCTGTGAAGAAGTTCGGGTTTGGGTACCAAACATGCGCAATTTTTCTCCCGCGCATGCAAAACGCATTACAATGTTTTGCACTCGCGCGGAAAAATTGCGCATGTTCCTGCAACGTACCCGCAACGCCCGTCTGAAAGAGGCCTAACAGAGGAACTGCACAATGCAGAGTTCTAAGAAAAGATTAGTCCACAAGGTCATTTTATATTTTATTTCAAGATGACAGGTGAATCAAGTAAAACTCCATACAGCAATTCCAAGGTTCCACATCCTGTCTAAGGGTACGAACACACGTCGCGGTCGTGTGACGTTCGGGACAAGGCGGTGCAAGTGATCAAGAACTGCGCGGCCATATGGTCTGCATCGGGCCCTAATTAATGAAACCGCACTGTTAAGCCAGTCTGCATTGTTAACTTGTTGCAAACTTGTGCATTCTCATTAGTTCAATTAGGGCCCAATGCAGCCCGTAAAGCCACACGGTTCTTGATTGCAGCACAGCCACGTCCTCACACCACAGTCTCTCCATGTGGTCATACCCTTAGACATATAATATCTCAGCCTTTTTATAAAAAAATCCACAGGAGAGGTGATAAGTATCTGATTTATGGGGGTCCAACAACCACTCCGACAGTCCCATAGAGATGAAAGGAGTGACGGTAGACGTGTGTGACCCTGTTCTCAGGATTGATGGATAAGTGATAATATTTCTTATGTGGAGCAACCCTTTAATCAATAAATAATATCAGTAATTTGCTTTACACATTATTCTTTTTAAATACATGTAAATATCTTTTCTTGTTTGTGTCATTTTTCCTATTTCCATACCAAGATCTTAAGAAATTAGCTTTCCAATTAAAGCGGCTGTGAAACAAATGTAGTAATGATCAAAATTGAAATCAATATTTGCCAATGCTTTACATAACCTAAATGACACAACTTATGTCAACCTACTTACCGATATGGTTTCTCCTAAAAGCAGGTTAGGCTCCAGGTCACGGATGTACCCAAAGGGGTATGTTTTCTTAAGCATTTTAAGTCATGTACGGTGATCGCTCTCTACTAGTTAACTACTATGGTACTGGGTTGGCATTTGTTTAAAGTCTTTACACCTGGCCTCCAGCACAATAAGAGTTAATGATGTCTAATTCTTGGGAAGAATGAGAAATCCTCTAGGAACTAAAAAATTTTTATCAAATGCTAATGTTTTCCTAGTGTGGCTTATGAAATCGTCTGACTTAAAGGCAGAATAGTGAATTGTGAAACCAGAGTCATTTCCACTTAAAACTAGGCAGTAAATATCAGTCCTTCAGGATGTCAAAAAGTGACAACCGTAAAGGGGTAAGGGTTGTCACAAAGCGTTTCTAGACTCCTGAATGGCAAATCTGCTTAGCTCTGCTGTAATATGGAAGGGCCGATATAATGCGGCATAGTAAGGCTTCATCATCGTATTCTTCATTTCTTGCGAATAGCACTCTGACTTAAGAATTTCTATGGGGCGACGCACACATCCATCCATGTGGCTGTTCTGCATGACAGAAGATGTCCTCTTCTTGTCTGTATTGCAGAGAAGGATGCCCTTTCTATTAATGGGAGCGAGTAAAATATGAAAGGCACATGGAAGGTATCTGTACAGGGAGTGCAGAATTATTAAGCAAGTTGTATTTTTGAGGATTAATTTTATTATTGAACAACAACCATGTTCTCAATGAACCCAAAAAACTCATTAATATCAAAGCTGAATATTTTTGGAAGTAGTTTTTAGTTTGTTTTTAGTTTTAGCTATTTTAGGGGGATATCTGTGTGTGCAGGTGACTATTACTGTGCATAATTATTAGGCAACTTAACAAAAAACAAATATATACCCATTTCAATTATTTATTTTTACCAGTGAAACCAATATAACATCTCAACATTCACAAATATACATTTCTGACATTCAAAAACAAAACAAAAACAAATCAGTGACCAATATGGCCATCTTTCTTTGCAAGGACACTCAAAAGCCTGCCATCCATGGATTCTGTCAGTGTTTTGATCTGTTCACCATCAACATTGCGTGCAGCAGCAACCACAGCCTCCCAGACACTGTTCAGAGAGGTGTACTGTTTTCCCTCCTTGTAAATCTCACATTTGATGATGGACCACAGGTTCTCAATGGGGTTGAGATCAGGTGAACAAGGAGGCCATGTCATTAGATTTTCTTCTTTTATACCCTTTCTTGCCAGCCACGCTGTGGAGTACTTGGACGCGTGTGATGGAGCATTGTCCTGCATGAAAATCATGTTTTTCTTGAAGGATGCAGACTTCTTCCTGTACCACTGCTTGAAGAAGGTGTCTTCCAGAAACTGGCAGTAGGACTGGGAGTTGAGCTTGACTCCATCCTCAACCCGAAAAGGCCCCACAAGCTCATCTTTGATGATACCAGCCCAAACCAGTACTCCACCTCCACCTTGCTGGCGTCTGAGTCGGACTGGAGCTCTCTGCCCTTTACCAATCCAGCCACGGGCCCATCCATCTGGCCCATCAAGACTCACTCTCATTTCATCAGTCCATAAAACCTTAGAAAAATCAGTCTTGAGATATTTCTTGGCCCAGTCTTGACGTTTCAGCTTGTGTGTCTTGTTCAGTGGTGGTAGTCTTTCCGCCTTTCTTACCTTGGCCATGTCTCTGAGTATTGCACACCTTGTGCTTTTGGGCACTCCAGTGATGTTGCAGCTCTGAAATATGGCCAAACTGGTGGCAAGTGGCATCTTGGCAGCTGCACGCTTGACTTTTCTCAGTTCATGGGCAGTTATTTTGCGCCTTGGTTTTTCCACACGCTTCTTGCGACCCTGTTAACTATTTTGAATGAAACGCTTGATTGTTCGATGATCACGCTTCAGAAGCTTTGCAATTTTAAGAGTGCTGCATCCCTCTGCAAGATATCTCACTATTTTTGACTTTTCTGAGCCTGTCAAGTCCTTCTTTTGACCCATTTTGCCAAAGGAAAGGAAGTTGCCTAAAAATTATGCACACCTAATATGTTGATGTCATTAGACCACACCCCTTCTCATTACAGAGATGCACATCACCTAATATGCTTAATTGGTAGTAGGCTTTCGAGCCTATACAGCTTGGAGTAAGACAACATGCATAAAGAGGATGATGTGGTCAAAATACTAATTTGCCTAATAATTCTGCACTCCCTGTATTTTGTGGATCTATTGTTTGCGGACTGAAATGTGGACACGGCCATGTGCATGAAGCCTAGAAAGATTCACCATTCAGGAGTCAGGGAAAGATTGGTAACAACCCCCATCGCAGGTATAATGGTGACCTGACAGAACTTGAGAACCTATATTTACTGTTAGGTTTTACCAGAAGTGGCCAATACCCTTTAGAGGAACCCTTGATGACTGACGTTCTGCCTTTAATATCTTTATTCTCAGTGATGATTTGCTTGCTGCTTGCAAGGAGATGGCTTATTCTGTGGTGGGTTCGATGTTCATTGTGTTGATACTGATAATCTCACCAACCCAGCTTTATATAGTATAAGGTCCTAACACCACAGCATAAGGATCTCCATGTGTGATCACTAACACTCCCTCTAACTACTCTGCTCACTTCATGTACATAAACAAGTGCTGTATCTGAAACCACAAAAACTGAAGATATTGAAAAAGACCCGGTCTTCTGTTGTGTTGCAGAGGAGCTACAGTCATTACAACAGTGTTATTCAGAAATTTACATCCACTTTTTTTTTTTTACACCCAGCTGTATCCAGTCATATCTTCCTGCTACTAACAGAGGTGCTTGGTTGATGGTGCTTCATGGTCTCAGCAGCTGTTCTTTACGCGTCTTGTTAATCCAAGGTGTTCAATTTCAGGAGGAGTTTTGTTACCCTGTAGAATGTCTGGCTCTTACTGTAGAGGAGGTGATGCACATACGTCAAGTCCTGGTGAAGGCCGAGCTGGAGAAGTATCAGCAGTATAAAGATGTCTACAGTGCGCTGAAGAAAGGAAAAGTAAGAGAAATCTTCGGTAGATAAGTGTTATTTTAAAATTGTCTTAAAAAAAAGCTGGTTCTGTTCTTCCCGCTGACATTAGATAATTGCTGGCGGGTTCCACTAATCCTAATAAGTGCACTCCCAGTTAAAGTGTGTGGGTCCCACCTATCTGCAGAACTGTGGTACCCCATCTCCCCCCAGGTGTAGAATCATTGGAGAAGGCCTTGCGGCCCTCTCTTTTCACTTCTGTTGTAGTTATGGAAACAACCAAACAAGCGTGACTCCTATAGGAATGGATAGAGAGAGCTTCACATCTATGTGGCCACTTTTCTACGTTTTTACCACTAGGATATGTTTCCAGAGGTGGGGCCCATATCTATCAGACAATTATGACCTATCCTGTGTGTGTGTGTCTCTAAGATGGTAGTATCCGTTTATAAACACTAGAATTTCTCCGTTTTCATTATGGTCCTCCCAGAACGCTCTCAAGAGAGTGAGAGTGGAGTTACAACTGTACTTGATTTATAGACTCATGCATCACAGTAGACCTCCAATGACCACTTCAAAGGGGTTGTTCAGGATAAAAACCCTGGGAACCTGCAGAGAATACAAAATAGTTTTGTAATATATTTAGTATTATAATTTCATCCCGTGACCTCTGGTACAACAACTAGGCTGTAGGCACATTGGCCCACATTTGCTAAAGAGTGACTGCAGGTAGAGTTTGGCGCATCTAGGAAATGTACTGTGCTTAGCCAGAGAATAGGACGTGACTTGGGGTGTGGAGTTACTGGAAAGGAGGTGTGGCCTAATATGTAATATTTTGCTGCAGAATCGCATCAGCTCTCTGAGACAGAATTTTACATCAAACAAAGCCAGCGGGTATAGAGTCAGAGAAAAGTGTCCAGCCATGCATCATATTTATCATCCAACCTAAGCCCCTGTGATACATCTGGTGCAGGTCTAGACAGCCGGTCTAAGTTTACACCATCTACAGGTGAAACTCGAAAAAATTAGAATATTGTGCAAAGTTCATTTCTTTCAGTAATGCAACTTAAAAGGTGAAACTAAGGCTACTTTCACACTTGCGTTTGGGGTTCCGTTTGTGAGATCCGTTTGAGGGCTCTCACAAGCGGCCCCGAACTGATCCGTTCATCCCCAATGCATTCTGAATGGATAAGGATCCGTTCAGAATGCATCAGTTTGGCTCCGTTCCGCCTCCATTCCGCTCTGGAGGCGGACACCAAAACGCAGCTTGCAGCGTTTTGGTGTCCGCCTGGCCGTGCGGAGTCAAACGGATCTGTCCTGACTTACAATGCAAGTCAATGGGGACGGATCCGTTTGACGTTGACACAATATGGTGCAATTGCAAACGGATCCATCCCCCATTGACTTTCAATGTAAAGTCAGGAGTCCCTATTAATATACCATCGGATCGGAGTTTTCTCCGATCCGATGGTATATTCTAACATAGAGGCGTTCCCATGGTGATGGGGACGCTTCAAGTTAAAATATACCATCGGATTTGATTTAGATTGTGAAAACTCAGATCCGACAGTATATTCTAACACAGAGGCGTTCCCATAGTGATGGGGACGCTTTAAGTTAGAATATACTAAGAACTGTGTACATAACTGCCTCCCTGCTGCCTGGCAGCACCCGATCTCTTACAGGGGGCTGTGATCCGCACAATTAACCCCTCAGGTGCCGCAGACCCCCCCTCCCTCCCCAGTTTTAAATTCATTGGTGGCCAGTACGGCCTCCCCTCCCTCCCCAGTATTAAATTCATTGGTGGCCAGCGCGGCCCCCCCTCATTCCCCCCCAGTATTAAATTCATTTGTGGCCAGTGCGGCCCCCCCCTCCCTCCCCCCCAGTATTAAATTCATTGGTGGCCAGTGCGGCCCCCCCCTCCCTCCCTCCCCAGTATTAAATTCATTGGTGGCCAGTGCGGCCCCCCTCCCTCCCAGTATTAAATTTATTGGTGGCCAGTGCGGCCTCCCCCCTTAATTAAAATCACCCCTCCATCATTGGTGGCAGCAGAGAGTTCCGATCGGAGTCCCAGTTTAATCGCTGGGGCTCCGATCGGTTACCATGGCATTTGGTAAGTGACAGGTCTGTGCTATAAGCAATGCGCCGCACAGACCTTTCACTTACCAGTAAGAGGAGCGACCGGCCGGCCACAGACAGCGCAGGTAAGTATAATGCTTCTAAAATTGCTAAGTAACCATGGCAGCCAGGACTGTAGTAGCGTCCTGGCTGCCATGGTAACCGATCGGAGCCCCAGCGATTAAACTGGGACTCCGATCGGAACTCTCCGCTGCCACCAATGATATGGGGGGAGAGAGGGGAGGCCGCACTGGCCACCAATGAATTTAATACTGGGGAGGGAGGGGGGGCCGCACTGGCCACCAATGAATTTAATACTGGGGAGGAAGGGAGGGGGGCCGCACTGGCCACCAATGAATTTAATACTGGGGAGGGAGGGGGGCCGCACTGGCCACCAATAAATTTAATACTGGGGAGGGAGGGAGGGGGGTCCGCACTGGCCACCAATGAATTTAATACTGGGGAGGAAGGGAGGGGGGCCGCACTGACCACCAATTAATTTAATACTGGGGAGGGAGGGGGGCCGCACTGGCCACCAATGAATTTAAAACTGGGGAGGGAGGGGGGTCTGGCCCCTGCTGCCTGGCAGCACCTGATCTCTTACAGAGGGGTTAATTGTGCGGATCACAGCCCCTGTAAGAGATCGGGTGCTGCCAGGCAGCAGGGGGCAGTTATGTACACAGTTCTTAGTATATTCTAACTTGAAGCGTCCCCATCACCATGGGAACGTCTCTGTGTTAGAATATACTGTCGGATCTGAGTTTTCACGATGTGAAAACTCAGATCTGAAAAAGCTGTTATGCAGGCGGATCCGTTCTGAATGGATGCAAGCGTTTGCATTATAGGTGCGGATCCGTCTGTGCAGATACCAGACGGATCCGCACCGAACGCAAGTGTGAAAGTAGCCTTAACATATGAGATAGACTCATTACATGCAAAGTGAGCTATTTCAAGCCTTTATTTGTTATAATTTGGATGATTATAGCTTATGAAAGTCACAATTTTGAGGTACCCTTTGCTGTATGGATTAATTAGCTGACTAGAAAGTGACACTTTGAGCCTAGAATATTGAACCTTTTCACAATATTCTTTTTTTATTTATTTTTTATTTAAATGTGTTTATTCAATTATATAACACAAAATTACAAAAAGGGAATTTGACAGTGCTGGGTCTAAATGCATCAGTACAGGTTCTGCCGACATGGCAGACATAATACATTATACAGCTAATGGAATAAGAATCCAATACATAGTCTATATTCATATTAAGACATCTGCAAATCTTCCCGTTCTCTTCCATATTACATTAGACTCGTTCTCCCACTGTCAATCCAAACTTATCACCCCTATCACAATATTCTAATTTTAAGTTGCATTACTGAAATAAATATTCTAATTTTTCGAGTTTCACCTGTATAGGATTAGTAAACCTGCCCTAGTGTGTCTGTAGTAACCTGTGGCCATGTGCTGTGAGGTCACTATGAATGCAGTATAAGGGCTCATGCACAGGACCGTTGGTGTTTATGAGGTCCACGAATCGCACATCCGCAAAACACTGATACCGGCCGTGTGCGTTTTCATTTTGCAGAACAGAATGTCCTGCTCTATAGAACTGTTTTATCCTTCTCTGTAAAATGGAGATGTTCTGCGGGGCCACAGAACAGACATACGGTGTGTTGTCCGCATCTTTTGCGCCCCCGTTGAAGTCAATAGGTCCACATCTGACCTGGAAAAAACCCGGTCGTGTGCATGAGCCCTAACTGTGATGTTCTTGCCACTCCAGCTGTGGCGACTGATCTGGAACTTTGACTAGAAGCATTCCTTGTAAATCCCAGAAAGGAATGGCTGTACAGCAGTAATGCAGCATCTTTTTCATTCTGCATAGCACAGGTTTGGAGAGGTTGGTAACGGCTAGTTTAAAGGCGCTATGAGAGGACAAGGTTTTCGAACATATAGCACAGCAATGTGATCTGGTTTGTTTCCATTATTATAATTCATTAGGGTATTAATTAATGTTTCAGACTGGGTATAGCTAATGAATTGTTTTCTACAAACAAGCCAGCTTAGTAACAGAAGTCCTGTGAGTGCAGTACAGTCCCCGTGCATGCGGTTTCCGTCTGGTTCATGGTATCTACTGTACCAGTTGCTCAGGACACAAGTTATGGAATCATCTAAAGGGGGTTGTCCCATTATAAGTGTCTGATGGGCCAGGGTCCGACTGCTGGGGCCCTGCCAATCACTACAATGAGGGTCCATGTTCCCCTGTTTCAATAGTGGCCGACACACTCTGTTCAACAGTATGGGACTGCCAGAGACAGGTGAGTACAAGTGCTCAACTATCACCAGCAGCTCCATGCAAAAGGGGGAAGCACAGGCCCCCGCTCTAGTGATCGGTGGGTGGCCCTACTGCTGGACCCCCACCAATCAAACACTTATCCCTGATCATGTGCATAGGGGATAAGTTGTCATAATGGGACTGCATGGCTGCTTTCTCCTAGCTCCATAAAATGAAAACTACTGCAGTACCACACACAACCTGTGAACAGGTGTGGCACTACTTTTCAAAGAAAGCCGCAATATATTTCTTACAATACAATCCCTTTAATTAGTTAAAGTTAAAAATGACAATATGCATTAAAGTGGATGTCCATTGCTTTGAATTGTAAGTCACCACTTATGGGTCAGTATTGTTACTGACTCCATCTTGGCTGCATTATCAAAGGGGTGTGTAAGGTAGTCAGAAATGCGCTTTTTCATTGAAAGTTCAAGCTCCTCCCCTTATTATTGTTGTACCTATCTGCTGGTAAGTTGCCGGCAATATCATGCTATTTTAGGTGTTGCTTCGCCATCATGTTCTATATTTTTCTCTTTATTTTATAGCTTTGTTTATGTTGCCGAACAAAGAGGTTTTCCCTATTTACGTGGTCGTACACTTGTCAGTTTTGTAAACGGTATGTATACATTACAGTGTTCAGTGCTCATGTCTGACCGTACGGTGCAAATAGTTTTATATAATGACCTATGTAACTTATACATGATATAGAGCAGTGATGGTGAACCTGTTAGAGACCGGGTGCACAAACTGCAGCCCAAAACCCACTTATTTATCGCAAAGTGCCAACACGGCAATTTATCCTGAATACTACAGTCCAGTATAGTATATTTTCCATGTACTTTATCATTTAAGTATAATGACCTGCCTACATTCAATGTGCTGTCCGTGCTGTTCATAGTGCGCCCAGCGCTGATGAATGGCTGGTAAAGTCCAGAGTATATTGGTACACCATAGACTTTTTCCCGGGTGCGGGTGCCCACAGAGAGAGCTCTGAGTGCCGCCTCTGGCACCCGTGCCATAGGTTCGCCATCACTGACATAGAGTATAAGAAGTGTGCAGGTGAGAAGGAACTAAACTCCTCTTTGTATTTTGTGTCTACAGACCGGTGTGTTCTCAGTGTTGCAAAAAGGTAAGTTTGTGAGTGGATAGTAACTAGCAAGATGGATACAGGGTGGCCCCCAAAAGATGCTGAAAGTGGTCCCCGTTCAGGTCTATGCATCTTTGGGCACGTCGGATTATGTTGGCTGAAAATCCCAAGCCGTTTATTCACAAATGTACGTCTGTCACATGATGCAACGTTTCGGCAGCAAAAAACTGCCTTTGTTAAGCATGAGATTTATGCTGCCGAAACGTTGCATCATGTGATGGACGTACCTTTGTGAATAAACAGCTTGGGATTTTTAACCCCTGCAATGCTGTGACCTTTCTATGATTGATAGATAGATACATGGATAGATAGATACAGACAGATGGATGGATAGATAGATAGATAGATAGATAGATAGATAGATACACAGATGGATGGATGGATGGATAGATAGATAGATACACAGATGGATAGATAGATACACAGATGGATGGGTAGATAGATACACAGATGGATGGATGGATAGATAGATACACAGATGGATAGATGGATAGATAGATACACGGATGGATGGATAGATAGATACACAGATAGATAGATAGATAGATAGATAGATAGATAGATAGATAGATAGATAGATACACAGATGGATGGATAGATAGATACACAGATGGATGGATGGATAGATACACAGATGGATGGATAGATAGATAGATAGATACACAGATGGATGGATAGATAGATACACAGATGGATGGATAGATACACAGATGGATACACAGATGGATGGATAGATAGATAGATACACAGATGGATGGATAGATAGATACACAGATGGATGGATAGATAGATACACAGATGGATGGATAGATAGATACACAGATGGATGGATAGATAGATACACAGATGGATGGATAGATAGATACACAGATGGATGGATAGATAGATACACAGATGGATGGATAGATAGATACACAGATGGATGGATGGATAGATAGATACACAGATGGATGGATGGATAGATAGATACACAGATGGATGGATGGATAGATAGATACACAGATGGATGGATAGATAGATAGATACACAGATGGATGGATAGATAGGTGGATGGATAGATAGATACACAGATGGATGGATGGATAGATAGATACACAGATGGATGGATGGATAGATAGATACACAGATGGATGGATGGATAGATAGATACACAGATGGATGGATGGATAGATAGATACACAGATGGATGGATAGATAGATACACGGATGGATGGATAGATAGATAGATAGATAGATAGATAGATAGATACACAGATGGATAGATAGATAGATACACAGATGGATGGATAGATAGATACACAGATGGATGGATGGATGGATAGATAGATACACAGATGGATGGATAGATAGATACACAGATGGATGGATAGATAGATACACAGATGGATAGATAGATGGATGGATGGATAGATAGATAGATAGATACACAGATGGATGGATAGATAGATACACAGATGGATGGATAGATGGATGGATAGATAGATAGATAGATACACAGATGGATGGATAGATGGATACACAGATGGATGGATGGATGGATAGATAGATACACAGATGGATAGATAGATGGATGGATAGATAGATAGATAGATACACAGATGGATGGATAGATAGATACACAGATGGATGGATAGATGGATGGATAGATAGATAGATAGATACACAGATGGATGGATAGATGGATACACAGATGGATGGATGGATGGATAGATAGATACACAGATGGATGGATAGATAGATACACAGATGGATGGATGGATAGATAGATACACAGATGGATGGATAGATAGATACACAGATGGATGGATAGATAGATACACAGATGGATGGATAGATAGATACACAGATGGATGGATAGATAGATACACAGATGGATGGATAGATAGATACACAGATGGATGGATAGATAGATACACAGATGGATGGATAGATGGATGGATAGATAGATAGATAGATACACAGATGGATGGATAGATGGATACACAGATGGATGGATGGATGGATGGATAGATAGATACACAGATGGATGGATAGATAGATACACAGATGGATGGATGGATAGATAGATACACAGATGGATGGATAGATAGATACACAGATGGATGGATAGATAGATACACAGATGGATGGATAGATAGATACACAGATGGATGGATAGATAGATACACAGATGGATGGATAGATAGATACACAGATGGATGGATAGATAGATACACAGATGGATGGATAGATAGATACACAGATGGATGGATAGATAGATACACAGATGGATGGATAGATAGATACACAGATGGATGGATAGATAGATACACAGATGGATGGATAGATAGATACACAGATGGATGGATAGATAGATACATGGATGGATGGATAGATAGATACACAGATGGATGGATAGATAGATAGATACACAGATGGATGGATAGATAGATAGATGGATGGATAGATACACAGATGGATAGATAGATGGATGGATAGATAGATACATGGATGGATGGATAGATAGATACACAGATGGATGGATAGATAGATAGATACACAGATGGATGGATAGATAGATAGATGGATGGATAGATACACAGATGGATAGATAGATAGATACACAGATGGATGGATAGATAGATACACAGATGGATGGATGGATAGATAGATACACAGATGGATGGATGGATAGATAGATAGATACACAGATGGATGGATAGATAGATGGATGGATAGATAGATACACAGATGGATGGATGGATAGATAGATACACAGATGGATGGATAGATAGATAGATAGATACACAGATGGATGGATAGATAGATAGATGGATGGATAGATACACAGATGGATAGATAGATGGATGGATAGATAGATACATGGATGGATGGATAGATAGATACACAGATGGATGGATAGATAGATAGATACACAGATGGATGGATAGATAGATAGATGGATGGATAGATACACAGATGGATAGATAGATAGATACACAGATGGATGGATAGATAGATACACAGATGGATGGATGGATAGATAGATACACAGATGGATGGATGGATAGATAGATAGATAGATACACAGATGGATGGATAGATAGATGGATGGATAGATAGATACACAGATGGATGGATGGATAGATAGATACACAGATGGATGGATAGATAGATAGATAGATACACAGATGGATGGATAGATAGATAGATGGATGGATAGATACACAGATGGATAGATAGATGGATGGATAGATAGATAGATAGATAGATAGATACACAGATGGATGGATAGATAGATACACAGATGGATGGATGGATGGATAGATAGATACACAGATGGATGGATAGATAGATACACAGATGGATGGATAGATAGATACACAGATGGATGGATAGATAGATACACAGATGGATGGATGGATAGATAGATACACAGATGGATAGATAGATGGATGGATAGATAGATAGATACACAGATGGATAGATAGATGGATGGATGGATGGATAGATAGATAGATAGATACACAGATGGATGGATAGATAGATACACAGATGGATGGATAGATGGATGGATAGATAGATAGATAGATAGATACACAGATGGATGGATAGATGGATACACAGATGGATGGATGGATGGATAGATAGATACACAGATGGATGGATAGATAGATACACAGATGGATGGATGGATAGATAGATACACAGATGGATGGATAGATAGATACACAGATGGATGGATAGATGGATGGATAGATAGATAGATAGATACACAGATGGATGGATAGATGGATACACAGATGGATGGATGGATGGATAGATAGATACACAGATGGATGGATAGATAGATACACAGATGGATGGATGGATAGATAGATACACAGATGGATGGATAGATAGATACACAGATGGATGGATAGATAGATACACAGATGGATGGATAGATAGATACACAGATGGATGGATAGATAGATACACAGATGGATGGATAGATAGATACACAGATGGATGGATAGATAGATACACAGATGGATGGATAGATGGATGGATAGATAGATAGATAGATAGATAGATACACAGATGGATGGATAGATGGATACACAGATGGATGGATGGATGGATAGATAGATACACAGATGGATGGATAGATAGATACACAGATGGATGGATGGATAGATAGATACACAGATGGATGGATAGATAGATACACAGATGGATGGATAGATAGATACACAGATGGATGGATAGATAGATACACAGATGGATGGATAGATAGATACACAGATGGATGGATAGATAGATACACAGATGGATGGATAGATAGATACACAGATGGATGGATAGATAGATACACAGATGGATGGATAGATAGATACACAGATGGATGGATAGATAGATACACAGATGGATGGATAGATAGATACACAGATGGATGGATAGATAGATACACAGATGGATGGATAGATAGATACACAGATGGATGGATAGATAGATACACAGATGGATGGATAGATAGATAGATACACAGATGGATGGATAGATAGATAGATGGATGGATAGATACACAGATGGATAGATAGATGGATGGATAGATAGATACATGGATGGATGGATAGATAGATACACAGATGGATGGATAGATAGATAGATACACAGATGGATGGATAGATAGATAGATGGATGGATAGATACACAGATGGATAGATAGATAGATACACAGATGGATGGATAGATAGATACACAGATGGATGGATGGATAGATAGATACACAGATGGATGGATGGATGGATAGATAGATACACAGATGGATGGATAGATAGATGGATGGATAGATAGATACACAGATGGATGGATGGATAGATAGATACACAGATGGATGGATAGATAGATAGATAGATACACAGATGGATGGATAGATAGATAGATGGATGGATAGATACACAGATGGATAGATAGATGGATGGATAGATAGATAGATAGATAGATAGATAGATAGATAGATAGATAGATACACAGATGGATGGATAGATAGATACACAGATGGATGGATGGATGGATAGATAGATACACAGATGGATGGATAGATAGATACACAGATGGATGGATGGATAGATAGATACACAGATGGATGGATAGATAGATACACAGATGGATGGATAGATAGATAGATAGATACACAGATGGATGGATAGATAGATACACAGATGGATGGATAGATAGATACACAGATGGATGGATAGATAGATACACAGATGGATGGATGGATAGATAGATACACAGATGGATGGATGGATAGATAGATAGATACACAGATGGATGGATAGATAGATGGATGGATAGATAGATACACAGATGGATGGATGGATAGATAGATACACAGATGGATGGATAGATAGATAGATACACAGATGGATGGATAGATAGATACACAGATGGATGGATGGATAGATAGATACACAGATGGATGGATGGATAGATAGATACACAGATGGATGGATAGATAGATACACAGATGGATGGATAGATGGATGGATGGATAGATAGATACACAGATGGATGGATGGATAGATAGATACACAGATGGATGGATGGATAGATAGATACACAGATGGATGGATAGATAGATACACAGATGGATGGATAGATAGATACACAGATGGATGGATAGATAGATAGATAGATACACAGATGGAAGGATAGATAGATAGATACACAGATGGAAGGATAGATAGATAGATACACAGATGGATGGATAGATAGATAGATAGATAGATAGATACACAGATGGATGGATAGATAGATAGATAGATAGATAGATAGATAGATAGATAGATAGATACACAGATGGATGGATGGATAGATACACAGATGGATGGATAGATAGATACACAGATGGATGGATAGATAGATAGATAGATAGATAGATAGATACACAGATGGATAGATGGATGGATAGATAGATACACAGATGGATGGATGGATGGATAGATAGATACACAGATGGATGGATAGATAGATACACAGATGGATGGATAGATGGATAGATAGATACACAGATGGATAGATAGATGGATAGATAGATACACAGATGGATGGATGGATGGATAGATAGATACACAGATGGATGGATAGATAGATACACAGATGGATGGATAGATGGATGGATGGATATATAGATGGATACACAGATGGATGGATGGATAGATACACAGATGGATGGATAGATAGATAGATACACAGATGGATAGATAGATGGATAGATAGATACACAGATAGATAGATGGATAGATAGATACACAGATGGATGGATGGATAGATAGATACACAGATGGATGGATAGATAGATACACAGATGGATGGATAGATGGATGGATGGATGGATGGATAGATAGATAGATGGATAGATAGATAGATAGATAGATAGATAGATAGATACACAGATGGATGGATAGATAGATAGATAGATACACACACAGATGGATGGATAGATAGATACACAGATGGATGGATGGATAGATAGATACACAGATGGATAGATAGATGGTCCTGTTGCCAACTATCCATACTTACACTGTATGTGTGTATCGGTTTGTTATGACAGATGAGATTACCTTCCAAGCCATACTCTACCCTCCCGATCTTCTCCTTGGGACCTTCTGCCTTGCAGAGAGGGGACAGCTTCCTGAGGCCTGAAAAGCCTTCCACCAGTCATCACCGCCCTCTGCGTTCTTTACCCAAGTGAGTAATTGGAAAAAAGATTATACCGTTTCTAGTTTCATAACAACTTGCCTGTAAATGTGCATTGCATGATGATGTTTTGGGCATCATGTCCATGGGCTGTGTCTGGTACTGTATCTCACTCTGAGAACTGCTTAACAACTCCATTAAAGGGACACTTCCATCCCTAATTATTATTTTTTTAAAGTCATATATTAACATCCTATATGTGACTATTCAATGTAAGTCACTCCATGTATTCTACATCCTGTCCTGCCTATTTACCTTCCTCTTTGTTTGGCCTGTTAGCACGGCAAACAGCCTTGCTTAAAGGAATCCTGTCACCTGGATTTTGCCTATAGAGCTGAGGACATGTGCTGCTAGATCGCCGCTAGCACATCCGCAATATACATTCCCCCTAGCTCTGAGTGCTTTTATTTAGGCAAAAAAATGATTTAATATATATGGAAATGAGGCTAGGAAGGACCCCAAGGGGCTGTTACTAACGTTTCAGGAGCCCAGTCACTCCCACTGTGAAGGAGCCCAGCACTACCGGCATCCTCAGAACTTCCTCCTTGCTCCCCGAGGTCACTGTGTACTCGCATGCGCGAGTACACGGCATAGTGTTCCTTCCCTGTGCTGGCATCAGCCTCAGGGAACGAACTGCGCATGCGCTAGCTGCGAGATTACGGTGCTCTAACTTTGTGATGTCCCGGAGCAAGGAGTAGATTCAGATGATGCGGATGGTGCTGGGCTCCTTCACAGTGGACGTGGCTGGGCTCCAGAAACGTTAGTAACAGCCCATTGGGCCCTTACTTGCCTCATTTCCATATATATATATAAAATAGTTTTTTTTTGCCTAACTAAAATCACTCGCTTTGAGACATGTATATTGTGGACGTGCTAGCGGCGATCTAACAGCACATGTACACAGCTCTATAGGCAAAATCCAGGTGACAGAATCCCTTTAAGTTTCTCAGTCAGACCATTCAGTCTGACCAGAGAGAGCCCTCTTTTGGGACTTGGAGCATAACACATTACACTACTCACCACAGTGCTCTTCTGTGGGTGTCTGTATCTAGGCTGTCATACTGTTATTCCAAGTCTACAGCTATTATTATAATGAAGATTACCATTCAGATAACATCTTCCCCTCACAGCAGCAGTAATCTTAATCTAATATAAATCTAATTTAAACTGAATCTAAATAGAGGAGGACTTATCATTTATGTTGATGGCTATAGAAAAACAATATTTTGTATTTAATGTTTAATGGCATGGGACTGCCAAAATAGAAAAGAAAACCCCCCAATTTTTTTTTTCAAATATTGGACTAGATTTATCAAAACTGTTATAACGAAAAACTGGCTTAGTTGCCCAAATCTCCCCCATGGAGTTAAAAATAAATAAAAAATCCCCCTTTCTAATAGAAGTATCCAAACTGTTGTCTAGAGACCCTTTCCTACCAGCATTTTGCTGCTTTCAGTGTACTGGTAACACCAGAGTGCTGATGTTCTCTTTCGATGTCTTTTAGATGTGGTGCTTTATATTCTTGTTGTAGGGTCATGAGACCTCAATATGTACTGGTTTAGAAGGGTTTTCTAGTACTTACTTATTTACGACCTATCCTCAGTATAGGGCATCAATATCCGATCAGTGGTGGTCCAGACAGCCGTTTTGGGAGGCCGCTGACGCCCTACATTGTACAGTGGATGGAGCCTAAAGAACAAGGTTCCATCTAGTGACCGTGCCACGAATGCCGGTGCCACAAACCACACAGTGGATGGAGGCTTCTGTTCACTGTATATTTGCTGTTGCCTAGAACAGCTGATTATTGGTGACCTACCCTGAGGATAGGTCATCAATATCTAAGTACTGGAAAATCCCTTGAAATATAATTTCTGAATGCAATTGATAGGGTCCTATTACATGGGCCAATACCAGGCCAAGAATGAGCGCTAATTGACTATATACAAATGTTCTGTCCATGTAAATTAGCCTTTAGGGCGCGTTCACACGACCATAGATTTTTGCGGATCCGCAAAACACGTATACCGGTCCGTGTGCGTTCCACAATTTGCGGACCGCACATGGCCGCCACTATCATAGAAAATGCCTATTCTTGTCCGCAATTGCAGAGAAGAATAGGACACGAACTGTGGATACAGACAGCACATGGTGTGCTGTCCGCATCTTTTGTGGCCCCATTGAAATGAATGGGTCCATACCTGTTCCGCAAAATTACGGATCGGATGCGGACTCATTCATGCAGTCGTGTGAATGAGCCCTTAGTCTGTGAAGGAAAAAAATAGCCACAACTTTTTTGGGTAGGGCTACAAGTAGAGAGAAATCACTGTGATATCACTCTTCTATGGACCCCCACTCTTAGCTAGGCTTATGAAAAGATGTCTTTAGTAGACAGAAATGATCATGTTGTTCCACTTATTGATGACCCATAGGTTAGCCTTCAATGGTTGCTCATTACATTGCAGTAAATACAATGATTCTGCATTACAGGTTGACCTCCAAGTCAAAGTCTGTTGACAAATCAGATGATGAACTTCAGTTTCCAAAAGAGCTTATGGAGGATTGGAGCACCATGGAAGTGTGCGTGGACTGCAAAAAGTTTATCTCGGATATCATTAGTTCTAGCCGCCGCAGCTTGACACTTGCTAACAAGAGGGCTCGCTTAAAACGGAAGACGCAGTCTCTTTACTTGTCGTCTACTTCCGGGACTTCAGAATTCCGCCCCACGGAGAGAACAATAAATGAGATTTGACTCTTGTGCCTTTTAATCAGATTTTACTTTCATTTGCTTTTACGTTCATGAATGACCAGGTCGTTCTTTTTGGGGTTTTTTGTAAGTGGCTTGAGTAAGCTTGGATTCTGCAGAATAGCACACAACCCTTCTGCATCAACAAACCTGATGCAGCCTTTTGTTTGCACTGGATAAAAAGCAACAATTGCCTTTATATTAATCTGTTTGTTTGTAGTTAAACATTATTGCATGGACTCTGCTGGAGATCAGAATGTTCTGCCTGCAAGAGAAGCCCCGCGAGGGTAAAGCTAGAACTGTTACCTCATAGAAACTAGTACATATCCCAATGTATTTTTGTTTCTGATCTCCATTGCGTCTGCATTCGTGTTTGTATCTTTCAAATCATGATCTGATTTAGCTGTCGCCAAAATGACAATGAACGATGTCTTCACGCGGAAGAACTACTCCAGAAGAGTAGGATCTGTGCTGAGATGTTGGAGCTTCAGGTATTTTCATGTTGCAGGAGATAGGGTACTAGTAACTTTAGCAATTTTCTCTGTTAGTAACTAGCTGGAGAACCACAGCACTTTTATTTCTTCCTCAGTGCCAAATGAAGTCTTCCCAGACCAAATGTCGTTCTGCCCCTTCATATGTTAAAGGAGGTATTTAGAAAAGTGGTATTTAAAAAAAAAAAAAAAAAAATTAAAATTGTAAAAACCATTTCAACCCATCCGACACTTCCAGGGGCAGACTGGCCATATACCCTACAGGGAAATTTCCCAGTGGGCCAATGCCCAGGGGGCTGCACCCTTCTTGTGGTTGCTGGCTAGGTACATAATGGTCTGATGCTCACAGCATTAATAAATGCTAAGAGCATCAGGTACTTATGCACCTGGCCAAGAACCTTACTGAGTTCAACTGTATCACCATCCTCAGTATGGTGATACAGCATTTTATACCGCACTGAGGTATTTGGTTTTTCTGGGGCAGTATTTTGTTCTACGCTATTGTTTTGTTGGCCCGCCTTCATCTGATGTCCCTGCTTACTTGTGTCTTGTGTAGTCCTGTCAGTTTGGACTCGTCTACAACTTGGGGCCACTTTAAGTCAGCCCCTGGGTGCTTCCCTGGTACCTTTCAGCTTTTACTTCCTGGTGGCTCTCAACATGTCAGAAATACCTGCTCTACAACCATCGACCAGAGTGGTGAGCAGCCTTCGCCAATAATTGGATGAGCAGGTATTTCCTGTATCTCCTTAGGCACCAAGACGTGGGGAACCAGAGAGGCGTATGAATGGCAGTGTCAGGGGGATCAGTGACTATTTAGCTTTTTTTATATATATATATTAGGGCTGCACGATAAATCGAAAAAATAATCGAATCGCGATAATCGGCAAATGCGATTTGGCCGACCCGAAAATGCAGCGATTATATATGAAGGGGCCCCGCGTACATAACTGGCTTTGCGTGTAAAGTATTTTACTAGTGTGTGAAACAATCTCTCTCCTTTTGATAACATGGCCAGCCTCTGTACTCACTTTCACGATGAATGCAATGCACTGCAGCGAGCGGGCCGGTGCGTGACTGACGTCACTTAGTAACGCTCCTGCTTCCTGAAGTGGGAGGAGCGTTACTAAGTGACGTCAGTCACGCGCCGGCCGGCCAGCTCGCTGCAGTGCATTCATAGTGACAGTGAGTAACAGAGGCTGGCCATGTTATCAATAGGAGAGAGATTGTTTCACACACAAAGCCAGTTATGTACGCAGTTTAGGACACATGAGGGGACACATAGGGCCATGAGGGGGACCAGCATAAGATGCTATATGTCTTATGCTGGCCCCCCTCATGGCCCTATGTGTCATAGCACACATCCCCTATAACAGCGTCCTCCACGGATCCACCCCATAAGTGTCCTCCACAGATCCCCCATAACACTGTCCTCCACAGATCCCCCACATAACAGCGTCCTCCACAGATCCCCCACATAACAGTGTCCTCCACAGATCTCCCATAACAGCGTCCTCCACAGATCCCCCATAACAGCGTCCTCCACAGATCCCCCACATAACAGCGTCCTCCACAGATCCCCCTCATAACAGCATCCTCCACAGATCCCCCACATAACAGCGTCCTCCACAGATCCCCCACATAACAGCGTCCTCCACAGATCCCCCACATAACAGCGTCCTCCACAGATCCCCCACATAACAGCGTCCTCCACAGATCCCCCACATAACAGCGTCATCCACAGATCCCCCACATAACAGCGTCATCCACAGATCCCCCACATAACAGCGTCATCCACAGATCCCCCACAACACAGCGTCATCCACAGATCCCCCACATAACAGCGTCATCCACAGATCCCTCACAACACAGCGTCATCCACAGATCCCTCACAACACAGCGTCATCCACAGATCCCCCATAACTATGTCATACCCAGCCGCGTCAGCGGCTCATATGGGAAAATCCAAGCAAATAGACCTCTAGCACAATTCCCTTAAAATATTGCATATCGTTATCGCAATTTTTAGGGCCCTAATCGCAATCGCACAAAATTCCCATATCGTGCAGCCCTAATATATATATATATATATATATATATATATATATATATATATATATATTCTTTTATACCATTCTGAGGCTTTTGTGAATAATTTGCATTGCCCAGACAGTCCCTTAAAAGCTGCCAGATCTTCACGCCAGTTTTTTCTCCTGTTGACTTAGTGGACACACAGATTATCATGGAGAAATGACATGAAATGGGGATCTGTTGCCTAGCTTATACTCAGTAGTATACAGACACATTATAGCAATATGGTGGCATGTATTATACTTGTATTGGTACAAAGACAGTACTGGAGCGGACTAGCTGGCAAATGGCTAATCACTTTTATATTTCTTATTTTTCCTTAACGGGGTTGAATAAATTTGTATATACAGTCATTAACTTTCCTAATTGGTATTTGTAATGTGTTGGTATTTACCAGAGATGAGGGGTTTGGGGTTTACTGTAGCAATAGTACAGATATCTCCTCGTCCTGTCTGTTACTGTAGATAAGGGGTGATCACCATGCAACTCTTACCTAGTTGTAAATACTGAGCTGTACGTTACAGCTTCATACCCCTGAGTGGCGCTAGTTACTATTAGGTTCTCATTCACATACCGAAAATCCTATTTGTAAATACTTGTAGTATATTTATTAATAACTGGGGTGTGTTCTTACTACCGACAGGAAGATCTGACACTTGGAGGAGAGGTATATTTATATGTACATTTTAGCAAGCTGTTAGTCATTCTAGGATTTTCTGTATTGAAGACCGTGTTATGTTAAAGCTGCAGAATTTTACCTCATTTTATTTAAGACTTTTATTTTCTAGCTATAGAATCCATGTGTGCAATGTCAACATATGTCACCAGTGCTTGTTTTCCTTCATTTTTGACGTCCTTTTAGCTGGCCTGCAGTTCTTTGCTCCTAGTAGCCTGCAAAGTACACGTTCCATTTGACAATTCCTTTGGCACTGCAGCAAGGCCCAAACCAGCTAAAGTGCCAAAGGTTGCCCGCCCTTGCCATGTGGTGACTCCAACCTACATTGATTGTAGCTGTTCTGAACAATCCCATGATGGATCTGTCCCCTGTTACCTCCCTGTACATCTCTGCACAGCCGCAGCTGCAGAGCTTCTGTGAGAACAATAAAAATGCCTTGAAATCCTGCCTGTGTATATTTCTTCAGTTGGAAATTGGATTTGTAATAAAACGATGTGATTTATTTGTAACATCCTTTTTGTAAAGTTATTAGAGGGGTTTGAAACTGTAACTTCAATTACTTTAAAGAGGACCTTTCATGGGATTATTTGTTAAAAACTGGCATGCTTACCAGATAGGGCATCCCCTACAAATGGCCGCACTTTTTTTTTTTCTAAAATGCCCCAACGTTCTGGCACTGTGTCCCCTGCTGTTTTTGGTTCCTCGTATGTTAATTTACAGGATCGGTACAGAAAGGAAGAGATGGCCGGGTTTCTCAATGGGCGCCTCCTACCTCCTGGCTGTGACGCTCTCCCCTCCCCTTTAAATTCCCTATATTGATTAACGATCCTCAGGATAGGTCATTAATATGCACCCCTATCAATCAGCTGTTTTACTAAATAAAACCACAGGACAATATTTTGTATTTAATTTTCACTGGCATAGTACTACCGAAATGAAAAACAGCCAAAAATTATGAGTAAAAACAAATACCCATTTCTGATGATGGCATCCTTTCCACTATAGGCATGTAAATATTCTACCTTTCTTTTGCCTTTACCCTGGCTAAAGCAAAGTTAATCACGTATTTTATACCAAACCTTTTAAGAAAGTCCGAGACAATGGAAAAAGGTTAACTGATTTATTTTTCAATCGCTTTAGAACAGTTCTACGATATTATTAACAAAAGAACAAAATACAATATGCTACCAGAAAATGGCATCTACAGATATCTGAGGTATTTATCAAGATATCGCCTTCGTTTCCATTAATGTAATGGCTACATGGATTGTAGGAATGTTGACAGAGTGATAAACCCGCCATGTTTCTTAAATGGTCACCCATGTAGCCATCAAATTAGAAGAGGTTTTAATTTGCATAGAAATGATGTGTATGGTCCTAGAACAAGATGATTTGTTACATGTTCTTCTGCAGGTTGCCTATCTGGGCTTGACGTTTGTTACAGAATACTAAGTGGCAAGCACAATAACAAAAGTCTAAAAAATATATATATCTATATAAAACTGCTGTGGTATTGTTAGAACATAGATGCATGAAGTAGCCTGGATGTAGTGCCCAAATGTATGAACCATCCTCTGAGGAGAGGTGAGTACCCTGCAGATTTCCATGGTTTGCAATGTTCCTTGAGGCACAGGAACAAGACATTATTCAGGCAGCAACATTAAAAGACCATTATAAAATTCAACAAATGCATGATAGTTTACATAAAAGGGCATCTGTCAGCAGATTTGGCCCTATGTTCATATGTGCCCGCATTGCTGAGAAATATGATGTTTTAATATATGCAATTGAGCCTCTAGGAGCAATGGGGGAGTTGCCGTTACACCTAGAGGCTCTGTTCTCTCTGCACTTTGACAGGACCAGGCAGTGTAAACGTGATCACGCCTGGCCCTGACTTCTCTAAAAGTCTAAGTGCAGAGAGTGCGGATGTTGCAGAAAAACTGAACTTTTAGGTGTAATGGTAACGCCCCCGTTATTCCTAGAGGCTCATTTGCATATATTAAAACTTCATTTTTCTCAGCAATGTGGGGACATATGAACATGAGACCAACACAGATGCCTTCAGCTGCCAAGCGCATATGCAACTGATCAGCCAGTTTCATAGGTACAAAACTGCTGACAGATGCCCTTTAAGAATATGGACCTATAATATTATTTATGCTGTATAAGGGCTCTTTCACACTTGCAGCAGGACGGATCCGACATGCTGTTCACCATGTCGGATCCGTCCTGCCGCTATTTCACCGTGCCGCCGGACCGCCGCTCCGTCCCCATTGACTATAATGGGGACGGGGGCGGAGCTCCGGCGGTGCACGGCGAAAGCCGCCGGACTAAAAAGTCGGACATGCAGGATTTTTTAGTCCGGCGGCTTTCGCCGTGCACCGCCGGAGCTCCGCCCCCGTCCCCATTATAGTCAATGGGGATCCGTCCTGCCGCAAGTGTGAAAGAGCCCTTATCTGGTTGAGCCACAGTCCCAAAGCCTGAAGCTACGGAGCTGTGGTCATCTGATGACATATCTTTTCCTGATTTTTTAGTCCAGTGTTGTCATTGAGACGACATTGATCAAAACAAAAAATGTCCTTGCTGCCCATAAAAACAGTGCAGCCTCTTAAGTACATAGCTTTGGAGAAAAATATACAGTAGTTGGTTGCTATGGGCAACAAGGCCAAAGTTTTGATAAATGAGCCCAATTGAAATAGTCTGTTTATGTGTAAATGATGTGAAGTGGCCGGACCTTTAACAACAACTAGGAACATGTTTGGTCTGACGAAAGTGCCTGGGACTATACAAGTGTCTCACAGGTCAAAAATATGGAGGCTGGAGATGTGTTTTCAGTGAATTACCGTAGTTGTCTGAAATATATAGACTTGTTAACTAGTATTTTAGTATGTGAAATGATACAGTAGATCATCTTTACTAGATGTGACTATGTCCGGGGACACACAGTATACACAAGATGCTAGAAAAGGGAAGATATGTGAGCTGAAAAAAGAATTGTGATCATCACCAGGTAAACGGCTTGTAATCCTGTTATGAAGAAGCTGGTTTTGGTGAAGACGGGTTACATCTCTTTGTCCGATCCCTTGTGGTGATCAGTTCACAGCTGGGGAGGGAGGATTGGTAGTGAAATACTCAGATTCTCATGCATTACACAATACCAGCAAACTCAGGATGCAGCAAATCCTCAATCCCAGGCGCATGCCCACAATGTCATTGTCTGGGACTGCCAAAGTAAGCAAGCAAGAAAGGCAGTCTGAAGAAGAATGTGCCAATGCTTTCAATAACCTACAAGTCCATTCTCTTTCAAAACTGAAACCTGCCAAAGTCCTCCACTTTTACAAAAACAAAATGCTTAGAAAATATCAAGTCACCAATCCGCCACTGCTGCCATGTCACCACTTCCAAGGTCCTCACCGGTCTCTATCGTGGCCTCCAGTGATGGACAAGTGACCTCACTGATGTCCGCTGCTACCAGTCACTGGCGGATTTAGTCATATCTCTGTCGATACTGCTCTCCACTTCTTGATCTTGGCTCCACACACTGAAAATGGCTGCTCAATGGCTGAGATGGGTTACCACTGTGGCCAATTACTGGCTAAGGGAGCAATTCTAGCCGGGACCAGGAAGTGGATAGCAGCAGCAGGGGATTGGTGAGTTGTTTTGTTTTGTTTTTTTTAAACCCATTCTGTCACTTAAAAAAAAAAAAAAATCTCCCCTACGAAACCCCCTTTAAACCAGCCTTGTAATAGTATGATCAACATACACATGACCTTAAAATTTACCAGTTTGGTGCTTTTAAGGGTACCCGTCAGGAGCTTCATGCTGCCCAAACCACAGGCAGCATGAAACCCCAACAGCCTCCCTGGTTACCAATAACTCTTTTACTCTATCTTTTAGAGAAAACATAACAAGTAGTAAAAGATTTGTCAAATACAATGAAAATATGCTTTACAGTAACACAAGAAAATAGATTTGTAACGTAGAATGTAAGCATAAAAGCACAAAGAGGCATCCTGGGACACATTGTCATAGGGTGACGTTCACCCTGTGTGGTTTCCTATAATGGTCAGCATGCCATATCTCCTCAACAAACGATATATGTAATAAGTGGGCATCATGTATAAATATACATTTCCTATATCAATAAAGAAAACCATAAGGGACCTAGATCAGGAATTCTCAATCCATGTTTTTATAGTCTAAAAGTTTCATGGATCCTCCCGATAACATCTTCTGACAATAGATCCTCTCAATCTCTAGACCAAAGATGATGAGGTCCTCTGCCGAGTAAAGTGCTCCTTTGGCTTCACGCAGAGGTTTACATAGCAGAGCCGAGAGTGCCTGAATGAAATCAGTGGCACTGCAGCTAACCCAAAATCTCCAAGTGACAGACTGAAGACAATGGCGCTAACTAGAAGGGCAGAGGCCCTTTGTCCTAGTGATTAGGCTGAAGGAAATCTATCAGATGATGTTCAAAGGAGATACCCATTATGTATATTTATTTTTCTGTGGTCATTTTAACCTTATAACTGTTAGGCACTTGGATTACTAAACTGTCAACCTAACCAGTAACTAATTACCCTTCACAACATGTTGGCAGCCTTCTAGCCAGGAGAGCATGCTGGTAACTACGGCGGGTTGCTTAAGCCAACCTAGATCGTCAAAGTCAACATTTACAATGTAATAGGGTGTAAATAACCAATACAGATCTCAACCATGGATATGAAAGTAAAACAAAACAACAAGCAGCTATATGGTTAACAAGATAGTTCCTTGTGAACAGAATTCTACATATATTTTTCGTATGTGCGTCTTTTCAGATATGTTTTTTTTTTTTCTTAATACTGGATAGAGTCTCGCTGTTGTAAATGACTCGTGGCCCGTATGTTCAGCACAGCTGCACCTGTACTCAGTGCGCTGTGTGCCGACTTAGATCGTACTCAGCCCACGTTCAGAATCGATATCTCTATTTAGTGCTATAAGTGATGGACACCGTTAAAAACACACTGGGTTAGTGCAAAAAGCGTTTTTTTGTTATTACTCACGGCCATATTGTCTTCTCAGTTGCTTACGGCCCGTGAAAGCGAAAGCGGCACCTCCAGCAAAGTTCATGCGATTCTTAGATGCACTCAGTGTTCCAATGAAGTAACTAGAGTGTAAGAGATAGTCTATCCACATGTACTGAAATAATGGACACGGAGTTGAAAACACACTGGGTTAGTGCCAAGAGCCATCTTTTTGTTATTACTCACGGCCACTTTGTCCTCTCAGTTGCTTACAGCCCGTGAAAGCGATGACTGACCGCCGCACCTCCGGCAGAGTTCATGCAATTCCCAGATGCATTCAGTGTTCCAATGGAGTAACCAAAGTAAATCCAAATAAGAGTTCATGGATAAATTACTGTTCACAATTTGCCGCCACCAGACGCGTTTCGGAATAATGTTCCTTCCTCAGTGGTATAAAATAAAGTAATAAATGAGTAAACAAAAAAGATCATTCTTGGCACTAACTCAGTGTGTTTTCAACTCCGTGTCCATTATTTCAGTACCTGTGGATAGACTATCACTTATACTCTGGTTACTCCATTGGAACACTGAGTGCATCTAAGAATCGCATAAACGTTGCTGGAGGTGCCGCGGTCGGACATCGCTTTTACAAGACGTAAGCAACTGAGAGGACAATACGGCCGTGAGTAATAAGATCATCGCTTTTTGCACTAACCCAGTGTGTTTTTAACTCAGTGTCCATCATCTCCGTATACGTGGACAGACCATCACTTATAGCACTAAATAGATATTGATTCTGAACGTGGGCTGAGTACGATCTAAGTCCGCACAGAGAGCGCTTTGTACAGGGCCCCGAGTCATTTACAACAGCGAGACTCTATCCAGTATTAAGAGAAAAAACATATCTGAAAAGACAGACATTCAAAACATATATGTAGAATTCTGTTCACAATCAATATGAAAGTCTAATAAGGGGTGCTCCTTTATTGCATCCAGTCAACTGATGATCGTTTAAAAAACTATTCATACAAAATATTAATCGGAAGATATTTTCGATGGAGGAAAAGTTATTGGTCCATAATGGCAATCATACAGCATTCCTTGAAGGTACATTCGCGATGTGAGTAATGTGTCAATAACTGTTCCTGGATGTAAATTAAAAAGAAAGACGGATTGTAAAATTATTGGCTTAAAGAGTTTCTGTCACGAGATTTAACCCTATCAAGCTAGCTGACAGTAGCGATGTGCTAATGTCAGCTAAACCTAACTAGCCTATTCCTACTTTTATCTATGCCCCCGTTACGCCAGAAATCTAACTTTTATAATATGCTAATTAGTCTCTAGGAGCAGGGGGGGCGTTGTTCCTGCTCCTAGAGGCTCCGTTCTCCCGCCTTTGTCGTCTCCCTCCAAGTCCTGATTGACAAGGCCAGGCAGCGCTCGCATCTGTCTGCCAGCCCTGTGCTCTGGTGACATCGCTAATGTCAGCTAGCTTAATAGGGTTAAATCTGGTGACAGAATCCCTTTAATATTCCCCACAGATGTATCACTTTTCAATAATAGTACAGGAAAAACAGCAGCATTCGGCCTCATGCACACAAGCGTATTTTGTTTCCGTGTCCGTTCCGTTTTTTTGTGGATAGGATGTGGACCCATTCATTTCAATGGGTCCGCAAAAAATGTGGACAGCACACCATGTGCTGTCCGCATCAGTATGTCCGTTTCGTAGCCCCGCCAAAAAAAAAATAGAACATGTCCTATTCTTGTCCATTTTAGGCATTGTTACAATGGATCAAAAAAAAAAAACGCATGGCATACGGATTTCATCAATTATTTTTTTTTTGCGGATCCGCAATTTGTGGACCGCAAAACACATAGGGTCATGTGCATGTAGCCTTCATCTGTTAACATGACAGTACTAAAATTGACCTAAGGAGAAAAAAATGCAGCATGTGAATAAACTCTTAAAGAGGTTGTGTCACTTCAGCAAATGACATTTATCATGTAGAGAAAATTATTACAAGGCCCTTACTAATGTATTGTGATTGCCCATATTGCCTCCTTTGCTGGCTGGATTCATTTTTCCATCAAATTATACACTGCTCGTTTACATGGTTACGACCACCCAGCAATTCAGCAGTGGTGGTCGTGCTTGCACACTATAGGAAAAAACACTAGCATATGTGCGCTCCCACCTCCTGGCTACCAGAAAGGCTGGTGCTTTTTCCTATAGTGTGCAAGCACAGCCACCACTGCTGCTGAATTGCAGGGTGATCGTAACCATGGAAATGAGCAGTGTGTAATGTGATAGAAAAACGAATCCAGCCAGCAAAGGAAGCAATATGGGCAATCACAATACATTGGTAAGTGGCTTGTATTAACTTTCTCTATATTACAAATGCCACTTGCTGAAGGGAGACAACCCCTTTAAGCTACTTATATACATGTAATATTTGTCAGCCAACTGATATTTCGCACCCTGAATCCACCATGGATGTTTGAATAGGCGATTTTAGCTGTTTAAGGAAGCCACGCACTCACCAGAGCTCTGGTGAATGCAACGGCCTCCTTACAACTTACCAAGCACAGCGCTGTCCATTAGATAGTGGCTGTGCCTGGTATTGCAGCTCAGCCCCAGTCATTTGAAAGGGACTGAGCTGCACCTTGGTCATGTGACTGATGTACGGTGACATCACTGGTCTAGGAAGAGTTCTAAGAATTCAAGGAGCCCGGCGGCCTCTTCATACAGCTGATCGGCAGTGGTGCCAGGAGTCGAAACCCCCTCCAATCTGAGATTGATGACCAGGAGAACCCCTTTAAAGGAAGTCAGTCACCAGGAAACTCACTGTTAAACCAGGCACAATGCCTTGTAGGGCTACCTCAGCTGAATGTATTGATACCTAAGGGGTGCGTTTACACGTTGCAGTCGGTTTGCTTTTTAAAAATGCATTGAAAACACAGTTTTACAGCAATTGCCTTTTTTACAGGTAAGATGTTAAATGAATGTGGTAATTGCCCATGGAGTTTTTACAGGTGGAACACATTGACTGTGGGGAAAAGGTGTGGTTTTCAATGCATTTTTTAAAAAGCAACATGTAACTGGACCTCAGCATCTGTTACTTCATTCTGGAGAAAAGATACTTTTAATTCATGTGCAAACGGGCAGTTAAAAAAGTTTTCCAAGAATTTTTTTTTTTTTACCGATTACCTATCCTCAGGATAGGTCATCAGTATCTGATCGGTGGGGGTCCGACACCTGGGACCCCCACTGATCAGATGTTTTAGGAAGGCATCGGTGCTCCTGTGGACACAGCTGCCGTCTCGCAGCGCCGTACATTGTATAGCGGCTGTGCTTGGTGTCGCATTCACTTGAATGGAGCTGAGCTGCTCCTAGGCCACGTGATCGATGAACGTACCATCACTCAGCCTAGGAAAAGCAGACAGAAGGTCACGGCACTCACAGAAGCACCGCTGCCTTCTCAAACAGCTGATCAGCAGGGATCTCGGGTGTTGGACCCCCGCCGATCAGGTACTGATGACCTATCCACAGGTAGAAAATTTGGAAAACCCTTTTAAAGGGTTGTGCCACCATTAAATGTTAGTTAATAAAATTCAGTATGAAAAGCTACTTTTGTAACTGACTTTCTATAACAAAAAGAATCCAGTTGTAAAATATTCTCTTAACTTCAATATAATGGTACCTCCTGGTTTGGTCTTTAATCTGTATAGTAATGTGCATGTTCATCCATTGAGCTGGAAGAGCATGGTCCCATATACTTAATTCCATCTTTCAACTGCCACCAGCAGAATCTGCTATGACAGGTACAAGGAGAAAGCTGCACCAGAAAGGACATGCTGGGATAGTAAAAGGACAGTGTCCTGAGCTGGGATAGTAAGAGAGCTACATCAGAAAGGACATGCCCCCTGAGCTGGGATAGTAAGAGAGCTACATCAGAAAGGACATGCCCCCTGAGCGGGGATAGTAAGAAAGCTGCATCAGAAAGGACACACCCCCTGAGCTGGGATAGTAAGAGAGCTACATCAGAAAGGAAATGCCCCCTGAGCTGGGATAGTAAGAGAGCTACATCAGAAAGGACATGCCCCCTGAGCTGGGATAGTAAGAAAGCTGCATCAGAAAGGACACGCCCCCTGAGCTGGGATAGTAAGAAAGCTGCATCTGAAAGGACACGCCCCCTGAGCTGGGATAGTAAAAGGACATGCCCCCTGAGCTGGGATAGTAAGAAAGCTGCATCAGAAAGGACATGCCCCCTGAGCTGCCAACAGGAAGAGAATCTAGCAGAGCAATTGAAGCAAAGAATGGGGGAGATCTCCGGATCCATGTGAAGTACAGGGCTGGTTCTACCTTTGTAAAGATATTGTGAGGTACTATATGATGTCTGATTTTTCACATCAGTCACGGCATAACCCCTTTAAAGAGGACCTGTCCCCTCTCCTGACATGTCTGGTTTAATAGCTTCATGCATTTCCAATGTAAGAACAATTCTGGAGCCTCTAGTCTTATGTCTGTATGTTGTGCTGTTCTATTATATCTAATAGTCTAATCTAATAGTAGTTTATGGATAAATTGCTAGCAGGGTGTTACAATTTCCCCTTGTCAAAAGAATGAGTCCCTGTATTGACTGCACTGTGCCAGAATGTGCAGGGGAACACTCTGTTGTCAATTTATTCATAAACTGCTAGTAGGAATAACAGAAGAACTGCACAACATAGTCGTAACAATCCATGCTCCTGAATTCTCATTTCATCTGTTCTTCTTGCTGCAGCAATGATGTGCCGACACACTATGCACCACTGAGGTCACCACTGTGGCCAGTGATTGGCTGAAATACTCACATGCTGTGTTGACACGTCATAGGGCCGCAGGGGACCCAGGAAACAGAGCATTGGTAAGGTGAGTATTACCTTCTGGGCTGGACAGATCCCTTAAAGGGGTTGTCCTGGTTCAGAGCTGAACCCGGACATAACCCCTTCTTCACCCATTCAGCCCCTATGAGTGGAGCATCGGAGCAATTCAAGGGCTTTTTCTTCAGATCCGGTGACCTGATGAGCGTGCTAGGCAGAGGTTTCCTCCTAGCAGTGAGCCCAGTGATGCCACTAGCACTAATGGGCAGTCTTTAGTGCTGCCCTAGCCTATAATACAGCCTAGGGCAGTGCTAATTACAGCCCATTAGTGCGGGTGACGTCACCAGGGACACAGCTAGGCGGAAACCTCTGTGTGTGTAAAAAAATAAAAATAAAAAGCCATTGCCCTGCGCCCAGGGCAAGAGGGAGCATCGGAGCATGAATGCTCAACTCATAGGGGCCGAATGGGTGAAGGGGCTATGTCCGGTTATGTTTAGCTCTGAACCTGGACACCCCGTTAAAGGGGTATGCCATGATTGATGTAAAAAATCAGACATCCTACAGTACATGACAATCTCTTTCTAACAAAGCTAGGACCAGCCCTGTACCTCACATGGATCCAGAGATCTCCCCATTCATTGCTTTAATTGTTCAGCAAGATTTATTTCAGGGGTGTGTCCTTTCTGCTGTAGCTCTTTCCCTGTAACTGATACAGCCTCTAACAGAAGATATGGCTGGTGGAGGTTGAATATTTAAACTGAGTGTGTGCCATACAGATACATCTTCTTTAATAACTCAGTAGCTATACTAAATTTTTAATTACTTGCAATTACAAGTATTCAGATCCAAGTGCTGGGTTGAGCAATGTATTCTTCGTGGCACCACCCCTTTAATCCCACCATCACACGCACATCCATTATTCATGTTCTTTGCAGGTGTAATTCACAGGCCATGTAGGTATAATGTGTAGCAGAGTAGTATCCTTACCATTGTCAGTATAAAAAGCGGAGACAGTCACTGTTAGCTTACTGTGCTCTCAGAGTTCTGAATGATCCATTCAATTGCATCCCACCCCTAGAGTAACATGGAGATAATTCAGTATACAAAAATACACTGGCTGGGAGATCCAGACACATGCTCCCTGCATATATACAGCCATGTTCGCATACACTCATACATGTAATATTCTCTTTTATCTATCCGCTCCTCTGGACAGTGTGGGAAAGCAGCAAGCAGGCAAGGTAGGGGGAGGGTATATATTATACCTACATATAAACTGCAGCTGCTGTTGTTCAAAAGTCCAGTCACAACTGGCACTGGAAGTTAGGAGGATCTGGGACAGGCACAGGTTAGTTGGGCTGCGTTTATCTGTGTGAAGACCGACAACCTGTAGACCCTTACTTAAGAACAGACTCTGCATTATAAATCAGCTGCTACATAAACCTGTTACTCATTGGTTAATTGAAGGCTATGTACACCTTTGGGGGGCATTTTTTTTTATATTTGCATTGTAGTCATTTTGAGCTAAAATACTTTTTTTCAATTGGTATTTATTAAAAAATTTAAACCACTGTCTCTGTGCAGCCTTGAGATTCTCAAGTAGCAGGATCCGAATTTTCACTCTGTTCTGTCAGGCATCTCAGCTGAGGAGCTTCTTATCTCTGGCCTCCTAAACACTCATTGTAGCTCAATTCCTATCTTACTGATAAGAATGTAGCTTAAATACGTTTGTATGACCTTAATTTAAAGTAATTTAGAGATAAGGTTTATTAGACAACAAAGGGAAATTAAAAAGTATGATACACACAGCTAGAAAAACTGTTAACCCTATATATTTTAAGAACGACCAATTGAAAAAATTATTTTTTTTAACCCAAAATGAGTAAAATGCAATCATAAAAAAAAAATCCCCCGAAGGTGTACATAGCCTTCAAATGGCTTATGTATAATCAAGGGGCTGTTCAGGGCCAGTGGTCCTTCTCTGCTTTTAGGTGAAAGCCTACAGATGTTACTCTTTGTTTAGGTGCAGCATTTTCAGTATTTCCTCCAAAATAACTGAATTCTTCATACCTTTCTTGCATTTGATGAGATAGTGCTGGCCATTAGTCCTTCCAGGTAACTGCTTAAGCTGACTCCTTTAACAGTAATTATGGCTTCTTGTGTCAGTACTGTCCTGCAATGAGAAACCACATACTGAACAATGCCTACAATAATTCATTATCAAAAGCATTCCCTTTTGTTTTAAAGAAGACAATCTGTCCTCAGGATAGGCCATCAATATTAGATTGCTTGAGGTCCAATCATCAGCACTTCAGCCAATCAGGGGCCATGGTGCTTGGCTAAGTGCTGCAGAATCTTCTTTGTTTTACTTTTTCATCGGTCATCTGTACTTTTAGTAGCAGCAGTGTCGTGTATTACAGCTTTGTCCTATTCAATTGACCAGGATGCTTCTGCCTTCACTAGCTGTTATGTATTAACACACATTCATTCCTGGACTGATTTCCCCATCTACTGCTCCCACTAAACTTTCTCTCACTTGTGCTGACAATGGTGATGAGAAATATATTATTTTCTCATCCCTCTCTGGGTCCCACTCTCTCTGTACACTCATACATAGGTTGTGTGATTTCCCTCAATCCCTTGTGTGAGATTTTCTTTCAGTCTATAGTCTATAGTTCAGCTTTGGTTATATGCCCATCTAGAAAACTTGAATGCTTTCCTCCTTCTGCACACTCTGATCTGCCATGCACAAGTTACTCAGCAGAATGGTTGGAAATAATTTTAATGAGGATTATTTAGAAAGTTACTTAACCACTTTCGGACTGCCTGTTGACTATAAATATCCAGGCGGTTAGCACTTCATTCTGCAAGAACATTTCTGAACTTTCTTGCAGATTTAGCAGCGGGGAAAGCCCTCTGTCAGTGACAGCCAATCTCCTTAAGGAGAAGGCAAGGGAAGTTTTTTGTTTTTACCTTCCCTGCCTTCTCCATTGCTCAATGAGCACTGTGTATACAGGTCAGGAAAGGGAAGTTATTTTATTTATTTATTTTTGTCTGTTTTGGGGGTCTGATGAAGATATTAAATTTATGGTCCCATTAGGAAGGACAACTTGTCCCGCACAAAACAAGCCTTCATATGGCTATATGAAAAGAAAAATAAAAAAGTTATGGCTTCAGGAAAGCTGGGAGGAAAAAATGGAAACGCAAAAAGGGAAAATCGCCCTGTCCTTAAAGGGTTAATCAGGTGAACCACAGCTATGTGTTTATGCAAACCACTGGATATGGAGATCGTTGGTGGCAGATTCCCTTTAACAGTGAATTAAACAGATTACTTTGAAGATAATAATGCTCTGAGTGGCCCCTAAAAAGTAATAGTGTCTTCCTAAGTGCCTGCTAAAAAAATGAATAATTATCTCCAAAAAGCAATGGTTTCCCCCTAAGCGCCACACACTAGAATAATTGCCACTTTTGTGTTTCAGGAAAAAAAAATTATACTGACCTCATCCTGATCCACCAATCAGTGCAGCAAGTCATCCTTTTGCCTGCACAGCTAAGGTCCTAGCAAAAGCAACGCAATGACGTCATTGTGCCACCTGCGCCACGGCACTGACACTCTATGCGTAGGCCTCTCATTCTGTAGGCCAGAGGCTTATCGTGATCTGTGGTCTACAACATTAAGAATGGCATGGCAGAGAGTACATAGGTCTCCACTGTATCAGCATTCTGAGGATGGTGATACAGCTGTAAGTTGTGCTCGTCCGAGTTCTGCCCTGATGGGCCCCACTATGAAGTTATCTAGCTATTCTTCTGAAATAGTTGACTGAAGCCTAATAATGGTGGAGATGGAGTTCATGTGACTTATGAAAGCACCAAATCTGTGTCATTTTGATGAAGTAAATGACAAAGTTTTGAATTTGAACTGGAAATGTAAGTCTCAGGAAACATGAATATAAAATATGAAAACCAATCGAATAGTATTTAATGTACTTACTCTTCTGGATTTTCCGGGTGGGGGGTGTAAACCAACCTTTCATCAACGGACACCAAATTTGTAAGTGAAATCTAAAATGGAAAAAGAAAATACTAAATGATTACAATGCTATTGAAGAAGGGAACGCGAGATTCAAAACTATACTACAAACAAAACAGTAGCTGTAGCCTATACCATCCGGTCACTCTTTGTTTCCATCAACGTGCCTTGGAAAATTCAGAGCTGGAATCTGATTGGTTCCTGTAGGCAATTACTGGTACGTTTTCTCTGCACTACTTTGTTATGCCCTTTGTATGACAACAGTCTCTACATGCAGAAGGTCACAAGGAGAGACCACCATCCTGTGTAAGCTGACATTGTTGGTGACAGATCCTCGGTATGCTTCCCGTGCCCTGTAGATAATGTACGGCTTTAATCTTCCTTTCTGGGATTCACGTCCCCGCCTATCTATTGGTTGAACTTGATAGACTTATGTCTTTTTTCAACCGCATTAACTATGTAATCTACATTCACACATGTAGATATATCTCAAGGGAACCAGTAGCATTATACTGGAGTTTAGTTTGGGAGATATAATGTTATTGCACTTTTCATTTCAATTTATTTTTAATATTGTGTAGGGACATGGATGTTAAACATTTTATAATATACTTTTTTAGGGAAAGATGTTTCTTTGTACTAGGAAAAAGAAAGTGAAGAGTCTTCTTAGCAAAGCTCTTACAGCAGGAGAGGCTGTCTACAGTCTTCAGTTCTACTGAGCGCTGAAGATGCCCGTGTGTAACATACAGGGGCTTTTAGCTGATTCTTGTCACTACCTCAGTCCCTGACTATGTACATGTCCCCTATCACTGCCCATCACCCCACCTACCCCACAGGCATCCTGAGTACTCAGTAGGACTTAAGACTGAAGACAAACTCTCCTTGGCAACACAAAAATGGAGTGGAAACAATAACCCCAAGACTGCATTTAAAAGTGGTCTTCTAGAGATTCGGTGCCTTTCCAATGAAGATGGCCAGTATGCCATAACGCTATTGCATGTAGTGGAAATGAAAATCTGGTCAAGGGCTGGTGTTCTCAGAGAAAAAAAAGTTTATAAGATATATGTGATATAAGAAGACAACACTGACCCCATGGGAATAGGACAGAATATTATAGGGCTAACGTCAAATGACACTCACATTTGTGGAACATAAGACCATTTTCTTTTCTACTGGATCCACTACAGAATGTTCCTTAATATATGTCAAAGTTCTGCTGGTTCCAAGAATCTGAAATGAATCATAGAAAATAATGTTCAAAGTTAGATCTAGAATCTTTGTAGTCACAGTCCATAAAACTAATACATGGACTTATACAATTGCTGCAATTTTATATTTTGGAACATTTACTGGATGCCCTCAACTGTTTCATATTAGTCCAACGGGCCAAATTGGCACCTTCAATTTTGTAGGCAAAAATAAAAATAAAGTGTGAGGATGAGACTAATTAATTCTTAAAAGGGTTTTCCAAGATAGGTCATCAGTATCTGATTGGTGAGGGTCTGATACCTAGGACACAGAGGTCTTCTCTCAGCTTACCAAGCACAGTGCCGTACATTGTATACCGGCTGTGCTTGGTATCGTACTCGGCCCCATTCACTTGAATGGGGCTGAGCTGCTCCTAGGCCACGTGATCGATAAATGTGTCGTCTTCTGAGCGGAAACATAATGAACCCCATTATAGTCTAGGGGGCCTGAGGGCTCCGTTTGGCGTCAGTTATGTGCCTTATCCGTCCTTTACATTCTCCTGCTCCTAAACGGAGCAGGAGAACGGAAGGCTGAACGGTGATGTGAACGAAGCCTTAGAGGGGGAAGCTGGGCAGGGCAACAGAAGAGCAACATCCCAGCATCAGGACCAGTAGAGGAACAGTCTGAACATTACCAGAGACCTGCAAAATGACCTCCAACAAGCTACTGGTCAACATATTTCCGAACAACTTGACTCCATTAGGTTGGCAAAATGGCCCAATGTTCTGTAGTGGGACCTGTGCTCATACCCCAGCCCCATGCAGCTCGATTGGCATTCATTAGAAAACACCAAAATTGGAAGGTCCGCCTTTGGCGAATGGTTCTCTTCACAGATGAGACCAGGTTAACACTGAGCACATGTAACATAGGGTGAAAGAGTCTGGAGACGCTGTGCTGCCTGCAATATCATCTACCATGACTTTTTTGGTCGTGGGCCAGTTATGGTCTGGGGGGGCATATCCTTGGAGTATCGCACAAACCTCCATGTGAATATTGACTGCTGCTAGGTACTGGGATGAAATTCTGTAAGCCACTTAGACCTTACAGTGGTGCAGGAAAATACCCAGCCTCATGTGAACAGAGTGTGTAGGTAATTCCTTGATGATGAAGGCATTGATGCCATTGACTGCCACTTACATTCCCCAGACCTGAATCCAATTGAGAGGCTCTGGGACATTCTGTATCAGTGCATCCAATGCCGCAAAGTAGCTCGATAGACTGTCCAGGAGCTCACTGATCTGGGTTTAGAAGGAGTCTGAGGAGATACCCCGGACACCATCGATTGTCAGGAACATTCCCAGATGTTGTCAGGAGAGCATGCAGGTACAGGTGGCCCATACACACTACTAAGTCACATTTCTAAGTGCTGGTAAACACAAACGTGCCGTGTTTTGTGGAACGGACGGCCTATTGTAGAAATGCCTATTCTTGTCCGCAAAACGGATAGGGCATGATCTATCCTTTTTGTGGGGCCACGGAACAGAGCAACAGATGCCAAATGAAGTGAATGGGTCCGCACTCGAGCCGCAAAAAATGCGGCTCGGATGCAGAACCAAACCACGGTCGTGTGAACGAGCCCTAAGTTGAAGTGATGAAATACACAAAAATTGGATTCACCTGTCATTTGAATTTTTTACTTTTATTTTTGGGATGGTTTGGAATTTGGCACACGGTTGGTTCATGATTTTGGTTTCCAATGACACATCATTTTTTTCTCAACAATTTACACAATTACAAATATCAGATTTTCAACATAATTCTTTTATTCTTCGAGATCCAATGTGTGATTTAAGTTTTCCCTTAAATTTTTTGAGCAATGTATATGCACACGTTAAAGGGGCTTTCCAAGGTGCTGATACTCAGGATAGGTCATCAATATCTAATTGGAGGGGTTCGACACTGAGACCCCCCCCACCAATCAGCAGTTTGAAGAGGCTGTGATGCTCCAGCGAGTGCCGTGGCGTCTTCCTAGGCCAGTGATATCACATTTATTGGTTCACGTGGCCTAGGCAAAGCTCAGTCCCATTCAAGTGAAAGGGGATGAGCTGTAATACCAAGCACAGTCGCTATTCAATGGACGGCACTGTGCTTGGTAGCAGCTGATCAGCAGGGGTCCCAGGTGTGAAAACCCCTTTAAGCATGGATTTTAGTTACTACGTATGTTTTTGGGATTTTTTTGCTAGAATTGCCAATTTTTCATTTTCAGTTTGACATGCACGTTAAGAAAACTTGCTATAAATAGGAATAATCAGCAGGATCAACCCTATTAAACAGTGATCCTGATGATTAAAATTATGCCTTTATTGTCAAAAGGTGATTTTGCAGTTGCTGAGATGTCTTAGATTGAAATAATCTAATAAAGACATCAGTACACTGAGGGGCGTCCCCCAGCACCTTGGTGCACTACAGCTCCTGCACTTTCCCTACATAGCCATGCCCCCTTGCCTTGACTGACAGGACTAGGCATCCTCATTGTACTCTTGCCCAGCCCTCGATTCCCGTGCATATGCTGTGGATTCTCTAAATCTGAGCATGTGCAGTACATCTCCTTTGGGAGATGATCTCAGCAGTGAGGAAACCCGAAGCAGATGTACTGTGCATGCACGAATTATGGAATCTATGCCGCATGCGCAGTGCATCGCCATCACGTTTTACTGTTGCCGCAATGATCTCGACAGCGGGAAAACCCAAAGGAGATATATTGTGCATCCACCAGTAACCGAATGCATGGGATTAGACATGGGAAGGGACATGGCTCAGTGGGGAAAGTGCACCAAGGGACTAGGACAAACCCCTCGGTGCACTGAAGCCCTAAGTAAAACTAAGATATCTCAGCAACCATGTACTATGCCTGGTTTAGGCTACATTCACACCACCGTTTAAGAACAACAGCAGGCTATGGGGTTTATCACATGTCCTATTTTGTCTGTTTTCATGGAACGACCGCCCCATACAATTGAAGGGCCATTTCACAGAAAGGCATCAGCAGGAAAAAAAAAACGGACAGTTTTTTTTCACTGCTGTGTGAATGTGGGTCATAAGGCCTCATGCATACGACCGTTGTTTGGGTCCGCATCTGAGGCACCGTTTTGGCGGCTCGGATGCGGACCCATTCACTTCAATGTGTGCTGTCCACATCCGTGGCTCCGTTCCGTGGCCCCGCTTAAAAAATATAACATGTCCTATTCTTGTCCGCGCTTTGCGGGAGGCAACACGGGCGGCTTCTGTTTTTTGCGGATCTGTGGTTTGCGGACTGCAAAAATCGGCACGGCTGTGTGCATGAGGCCTAAGGTTAATTCTACTGACCCTCTTCAAGAGCTGCATGGGTTGAATCATTATTCGCACAGGTCCACTCGACCAGTCAGTTGCAAAAGCATATGGCCGAATCAAGATAGCCTGGAGCAGTTGAGGTAGTGAAGCCTGGGTGACCATGTAGCCTAAGATCTGACTGTAACATTACATTTTACATTATATATAATTACAGGTAAAAAAATAAAAATCTGACGTTTTAGCTGTGTCTGGTATGGTAGGATTCAATACGGCGTGTTAGTAATTTAGGATACCTAATAATACTTTATACAAAATTGTACTTACCGCCCTCACAAGGCCAGGCAGCCTCCACTCCGTGCTGAGGAGACGATAACTGTGTAGCCTTCCTTGGTTATCCAGACTCCGATTAAAGACATCCACACCTACTACACAAGGATTCATGGGATTCGGATATTTCCGCATGGCTGCCTTAATGACTGTGTCCCATGGGTGACTGTAAGTGAAAGTATACAACATATTAACATCCTAAGTATTACAGGCTAGTAATTGCTATTGAAAGGCACATATAGCTGTTTTATGTCTAATACTTCCATATAAGTAATTTTTCTTAAAGGGGTTATGCCATGATTGATGTAAAAAAAAAACATGAAAATCAGACATCATATAGTACAATGCACAATGATAGAACCAGCCCTGTACTGCACATGGATCCACAGCTTCTTCCATTCATTGCTCCAATTATTCTGCTAGATTGATTTCTGGCTGACAGCTCAGGGGGTGTGTCCTTTCTGCTGAAGCTCTTTCCCTGTAACTGTCCCAGCTTCTAATAGAAGATGTGGTAGGTGGTAGATGAAAATTTAAACTGAGCGTGTGCGACCACCTCAGTGAGGTGGACAAGAAAAAAGGAAGAGAATAAACAGCAGGTGGCGCTATACAGATACATTGTATTGAATAACTCAGTGGCTATGGTAAATTTTTAATTACATGTAATTACAAAAGTATTCAGATTAGGGATTTTTAAGGGCCGATACCGATAATTTGTGAACTTTCAGGCCGATAGCCGATAATTTATACAGATAATCTGTGAATTTTCATTTTTTTTTAAAAATGCACTGCGCCACCAATGATTAATACTAAGGGGCGCACTGCGCCACCAATGAAGATAAATCTCTCATTTATTCATATATAGGAGGCGGGAGCTGGCTGCAGAATCACATAGCCGGCTCCCGACCTCTATGAGCGGTAGCTGCGGTCTGCGGCACCTAAGGAGTTAACTACCGCAGATCGCAGCTACCGCTCATAGAGGTCGGGAGCCGGCTATGTGATTCTGCAGCCAGCTCCCGCCTCCTGTATATGAATGAATGAGTAAGTTAACATCATTGGTGGCGCGGTGGCCACAGCCCCTCCTCTTGTCTTCTCTCCTCTCATTGGCGGCAGCGGCATCACAGGGGGAGGAGACACTGCTTCCTTCTCCCCTGTGCTGCTGAGGGAACACGGAGAGCGCTGAGAGCAGCGCGTTCTGTGTTCCCAATACGTTATCGGAATATCGGCAAAATAGATGTTGATACCGATAACGGTCAAAATCCTGAATATCGGCCGATAATATCGGTAAAACCGATAATCGGTCGATCCCTAATTCAGATCCAGGTCCTAGTTTTAAAAAAGTTGAATATTTTTTGTGGCATATCTCCTTTAATGGAAGCGTTTACCACCGCCTTACCTCCCTTCATGCTTGTCCTTTAATCAGGATTCCTGAGATGTGGTGCCTGATTGACTGGCAATTAGGCCAAAGGGCACCGTGCCATATACACTCTGTATGCAGCCATATTGCCACCCAAAAACAAGGTTCAGGCAGGTTGGATTTTATCACGCGCAAGCCTTTCCCATTACATAAGAGCAAAGCCATGTGCAAGACATAAAAGAAGTTCTGCGCTAAGCTGTTTTATATTCAGTAGACGGCAGCGTTCAGTCCAGACAATACCTATAGTGTTCAAGGCCGGCAAGCTGAGGAGCAAATGCTGACAGGAGAATCAGACGTTCTCCATCATGACGGGCTGGTGACAACCGTTAGATGGCTCTATGTCTGCCCCTCCTTAGTAGTCACTATGTGATATGGTGTAACCCAGGTGTAAGTGACTACTAAACGGGTTCTCCAGGAAGGATTTAAAATGGCCACCAGCAGGGGTGAATTGGCCATAGACCCTACAGGAAAATTTCCCGGTGGGCTGATGCCCAGGGGGCCACTCAAGTTCTCTTGATGGCCGCAGGCCAGGTAGATAAAGATCTGATGCTCAATGGCCACAGGTGCCCTCCTGAACTCAACTGTGATACAGTTGAATACTGTGGCGAGGGTGGCAGTATTTTGTGCTGCCCTGTGGTATCTGGTTCTGCTGGGGCAGTATTCTGCGCTGCACTACAGTATTGCAGGCCCCGCCTACTTCGGTTGTCCCTGCCTACTTATTTTATCCCGTCTTCTGTCAATTTGGACCCAGTTACAACATGGGGCCACTTTTTTTTTGTTAATCAAATCTTTTTTAATATTATTGACAAAGATAATTTACATGTATACAATATGTACAATAAAGCATATCAAGGAAAAATAAAGCTCTTGGTACTTTCTTTTTTTGCATTGTCAACTTCTTTTTCCACTAAGATATATGAAATATAATTATCCCTAATAACCCCCCGCCCAAACTACCATCTACCCCCGCTCCCCCCTCCTTACTAACTCCGGTATGTAACTCTGCTCCTACTCTCTATATCGTGCTACCGCTATTGGACAACCAATCACTCCATAGTTTATCAAATTTTTGTGGGCACCCTCTTTTAAGGAATATAGCTTTTTCACAGACCAACATATTACTAGTTCACACAAAACCTGTCTTGATCACACAGCAGGACAAGTTACTTCACAACACTGAGCTATAGAGCTGCCTCATCCTCCTCTCTGCTTGTGTGCAGTCTCTGTACTTCATGTCTCCTCATGAACTCCATTCCCACATGGTAAGCACGGTGATGTCACCGCAGGTCCTTCCATCTTCATTCAGCAGGACCTGCGGTGACGTGGTGAGCGCGGTGACGTCATCGCAGGTCCTTTTGCAGGTCCTCAAAGAAGAAGAAAGAAGACGATGCCGGCTGTGCGATCAAATGGATGAGGTGAGGTTTTTATTATTATTATTTTTAACCCCTCAATGGCCATTTTATTTAGCATTCTATTAGAATGCTATTATTTTCCACTATAATCATGTTATAACGGAAAATAATAAACTGACCCGAACCCGAACTTCAGTGAAAAAGTCTGGGTTCTGGTCCGGGTACCCGAACTTGCAAAGTTCGGTACGAACCCAAACTTTGCAGTTCGGGTTCGTTCAACCCTAGTCAGAAGAACAGAATATTTTTTTTTTTAAACAGATCGGTTATTTTGAGCACCAGTTATGATCAGTTATGCTCAGTTAGCATCACATTGCACTAAAAATAACTGATCCTTCTTTTTTGAGCATCAGTTATGATCAGTTTCTGTCAGTTCTGTCAGAGATATAGACAGGAGAAAAGGTCCTGCAGGCATTGAGTTCAGTCCTAGGGGCTCAATACTGGAAAATAACTGATCAGTTTTCTCTTCATAAATTCTGAATGGAGAGCAGTCCGTTCAGGATGCATCAGGATGTCTTCAGTTCAGTCTTTTTGCCTTTTCAGGACGGAGATAATACTGCAGCATGCTGCGCTTTTATCTGCGTCTAAAATTAGATAAAATTAATACATTTTTTCCCATTGAAATGTATTAATGCCGGATCCGGCCCCGAGAGTTCCGGCAAAACGGATCCGGCTGTGCAGTCTGCGCATGCTCAGACCGCAAAAAATGTGGAAAAAATTAAATGCCGGATCTGTTTTTCCAGATTACACCAGAGAGACGGATTCGGCATTTCAATGCATTTGTCAGACGTATCAGGATCCTGATCCGTCTGACAAATGTCATCAGTTTGCATGCGTTTTGACGAATCCAGCAGGCAGTTCCAGCGACTGAACTGCCTGCCGGATCCGGAAATCTGTTTGCAAACAGATAGCATTTGTTTCCGGATCCAAATGCGGATCCGACTAACAAATGCATTGAAACACCGGATCCGTCTCTCCGGTGTCATCCGGAAAAAACAGATCCGGTATTTATTTTTTTCACATTTTTAAAGTTCTGCGCATGTGCAGATCGAGAAACCCGAGCCGGTTTTCCCGGAACACTTGGTACCGGATCCGGCATTAATACATTTCAATGGAAATGAATGCCAGATCCGGCATTCCGGCAAGTATTCCGGAAATTTGGCCGGAGAAAATAACGCAGCTTGCTGCAGTATTTTCTCCGGCCAAATACCGTAAGAGTGACTGAACTGAAGACATCCTGATGCATTCTGAATGGATTGCTTTCCATTCAGAATGCATTAGGATAAAGCTGAAGCGTTTTTTTCCGGTATCGAGCCCCTAGGACGGAACTTAATACCGGAAAACTTTAACGCAAGTGTGAAAGTACCCTAAAATAATGGGTCTCTATCTTTTTATTTTTCTGTTCTTCGGACAAATTAATTTTAGTGACTGCACTCTAAGGCTAGTTTCACACTAGTGTAGGAGATCTGGCAGGCTGTTTCGGCAGCGCCCAATATGCATCAGTTAAAGGCCTCTTGCACACGAGCGTTTATATTTTCCGTTTCCGTTCCATTTTTTGCGTTCCGTTTACGGAACCATTCATTTCAATGGATCCGCAAAAAAAAATGGAAGGTACTCCATATGCCTTCTGTTTCCGTATTTCCGTTCCGTTCAAGGATAGAACATGTCCTATTATTGTCCGCATAACGGACAAGGATAGTACTGTTCTATCAGAGGCCAGCTGTTCCGTTCCACAAAAAACGGAATACACGCGGACGTCATCCTTTTTTTTTGTGGATCCATTTTTTGTGGACCGCAAAATACTGAAAAAGCCATACGGTCGTGTGCAAGAGGCCAAAGACTACTGCAGTACCCATTGTGAACAGGGTTTTTTTTTTCTCTCAATAAAAAACGTTTTTAATTTAAAAAAAATAGTTTTTTTATTTATTGATTGATTTGGGGTGACTTTTTATATATAAAACTTTATTAAACATTGTACTTTTTTATGTCCCACTGGGGGACCTAAGGCAGCGATCCTTTGAATCAAAACCAAAAATAAGGTATAATAGGCGGAGCCTATACAGGAATAAGGCATAGTGGGCGGAGCTTATACATAAACAATGTATAATAGGCAGTACCTATACAGAAATAAGGTATCATAGGCGGAGCCTATACAGAAATAAGGTATCATAGGCGGGCCTATACAGAAATAAGGTATAATAGGCAGTGCCTATACAGAAATAAGGTATCATACAGAAATAATGTATCGTAGGTGGAGCCTATACAGAAATAAGGTATCATAGGCGGAGCCTATACAGAAATAAGGTATAATAGGCAGTGCCTATACAGAAATAAGGTATCATAGGCGGGCCTATACAGAAATAAGGTATCATAGGCGGAGCCTATACAGAAATAAGGTATAATAGGCAGTGCCTATACAGAAATAAGGTATCATACAGAAATAATGTATCGTAGGCGGAGCCTATACAGAAATAAGGTATCATAGGCGGAGCCTATACAGAAATAAGGTATCATAGGCGGAGCCTATACAGGAATAAGGCATAATGGGCGGAGCTTATACAGAAACAATGTATAATAGGCAGTACCTATACAGAAATAAGGTATCATAGGCGGAGCCTATACAGAAATAAGGTATCATAGGCGGGCCTATACAGAAATAAGGTATAATAGGCAGTGCCTATACAGAAATAAGGTATCATACAGAAATAATGTATCGTAGGCGGAGCCTATACAGAAATAAGGTATCATAGGCGGAGCCTATACAGAAATAAGGTATAATAGGCAGTGCCAATACAGAAATAAGGTATCATAGGCGGAGCCTATACAGAAATAAGGTATCATAGGCGGAGCCTATACAGAAATAAGGTATCATAGGCGGGCCTATACAGAAATAAGGTATAATAGGCAGTGCCTATACAGAAATAAGGTATCATACAGAAATAATGTATCGTAGGCGGAGCCTATACAGAAATAAGGTATCATAGGCGGAGCCTATACAGAAATAAGGTATAATAGGCAGTGCCAATACAGAAATAAGGTATCATAGGCGGAGCCTATACAGAAATAAGGTATCATACAGAAATAATGTATTGTAGGCGGAGCCTATACAGAAATAAGGTATCACAGGCGGAGCCTACACAGAAATAAGGTATCATACAGAAATAATGTATCGTAGGCGGAGCCTATACAGAAATAAGGTATCATAGGCGGGCCTATACAGAAATAAGGTATCATACAGAAATAATGTATCGTAGGCGGAGCCTATACAGAAATAAGGTATCATAGGCGGAGCCTATACAGAAATAAGGTATCATAGGCAGAGCCTATACAGAAATAAGGTATCATAGGCGGAGCCTATACAGAAATAAGGTATCATAGGCAGAGCCTATACAGAAATAAGGTATCATAGGCGGAGCCTATACAGAAATAAGGTATCATAGGCGGAGCCTATACAGAAATAAGGTATAATAGGCGGAGCCTATACAGAAATCAGGTATAATGGAAAGATTTGCACTTGTTCTGTTTCTGACCCGCACCTGGTTTTGGCTGACAATAACTGATGGAAATCACCGACCAAACACTGGATCTCGGGTATCAACACTGTCTAACAGTTGCCCATAGCAGCCAATCAGAGTCACTTTTCATTTTTTCAGAACATTTTAAGAAATGAAAGGGGAGCTCTATTGCCTGCTATGGGCAACTAAGACCGGTTTCCTGTTAGACTGTTTTGATAAATGAGGTCCACTGACTGTGTGGAAGGGCCTTACACCGACAGTCACAGTCTAATGGCAGACGTGAGGCAGACCACTGACAGGCCCCAGCAATAGAAACACATCAGCCCCTCGCTATTGTGCGGGATGTACGGGCGTAACTACCACAGCGGCAGACCATGCGACTGCTATGGGGCCCAGGGCAAGAGGGGGCCCAGTCTTATTTGGGATTATCTCCTCTTCTACTGGAGGTGAACACTTGGTCAGGACTCTACTCTCTAAAGGAACAACCTTTAGCAAATGAGGCAGAAATAATGGCCCAAGGCTCACTGAAAAGGGTTTAGGCAGAACCCCTTCTGTCCTGTGTGGGGGCCCTGGTTTGATCCTTGCTATGGGGCCCTTACGTCTCTATGTACGCCACTGGTGGGATGGAGAAGGCAATGAGCTGACATAGGAAGCCCCCCTCCATCTGTCAAATGCCTTAGGTTCTGCGGTGATTATTTAGTATTATAGCTGCACCCCCGCCACTATCTCACTGGTACAACGGGCAGTACCCGCCAGATCATTATGGATCCAACACAATGCAGTAACTATATCTGTCACTGAAGGGTTAATCAAAACTATCCGCAAATTTACTTTAAAAAATGGCTTCAAAAGTCCGCACATCTTTTACATTTGAAAAACTGACGATACGTCCATAATGTTTTAAAATTAATTAAACAAGAAATAAAAAAAATGTATTTCCACCATGGTTTTTGGGGTTTTGTTTTAAGGCGTTCCGTAAGCGCTAAAGCTGACAGGAAGAGCTTATTCTGCGGGTCAGTGTGATTACAGCGATAAAAAGTTTATATGGTTTTTATTATGTTTTACTACTTTAAAAAAATAAAAACCTTTAAAAATGTTTTCAACGACAAAGCTGTGAGGGCTTGTGAGTCGGCAGAGCGGGGGATGGGTAGGTGTTGACCTAACAATCTTTCTTTCACATATTAGAAGAAAGAACAGTATTAAACCCCGGAGTACCCCTTTAACTATGTAAAAATGTGACAACCAAAATGGCCGCCCTTCTCATTCAGTTTTGTAAAAATGGCAGCCACAAGTGACAACATTAACCATGAAATGAGAAACATAATTAACAACTGCATTGTGGGTTGTCAGGTGCATACAGTCGCCTATATGACAGGCTCAGGATGAATGTAGGGTTGTCAGGAGTATAAGTCACGTATATGACAGGCTTAGTATGAATGTAGGGTTGTCAGGTGTATAAGTCACCTATATGACAGGCTCAGTATGAATGTAGGGTTGTCAGGTGTCAGGTTCAGGATGAATGTAGGGTTGTCAGGTGTATAAGTCACCTATATGACAGGCTCAGTATGAATGTAGGGTTGTCAGGTGTATAAGTCACCTATATGACAGGCTCAGTATGAATGTAGGGTTGTCAGGAGTATAAGTCACCTATATCACAGGTTCAGGATGAATGTAGGGTTGTCAGGTGTATAAGTCACCTATATGACAGGCTCAGTATGAATGTAGGGTTGTCAGGTGTATAGGTCACCTATATGACAGGCTCAGTATGAATGTAGGGTTGTCAGGTGTATAGGTCACCTATATCACAGGTTCAGGATGAATGTAGGGTTGTCAGGTGTATAAGTCACCTATATGACAGGCTCAGTATGAATGTAGGGTTGTCAGGTGTATAAGTCACCTATATGACAGGCTCAGTATGAATGTACGGTTGTCAGGAGTATAAGTCACCTATATGACAGGCTCAGTATGAATGTACGGTTGTCAGGTGTATAGGTCACCTATATGACAGGCTCAGTATGAATGTAGGGTTGTCAGGTGTATAAGTCACCTATATGACAGGCTCAGTATGAATGTAGGGTTGTCAGGTGTATAAGTCACCTATATGACAGGCTCAGTATGAATGTAGGGTTGTCAGGAGTATAAGTCACCTATATGACAGGCTCAGTATGAATGTACGGTTGTCAGGTGTATAGGTCACCTATATGACAGGCTCAGTATGAATGTAGGGTTGTCAGGTGTATAAGTCACCTATATGACAGGCTCAGTATGAATGTAGGGTTGTCAGGAGTATAAGTACCTAAATGACAGGCTCAGTATGAATGTAGGGTTGTCAGGTGTCAGGTTCAGGATGAATGTAGGGTTGTCAGGTGTATAGGTCACCTATATGACAGGCTCAGTATGAATGTAGGGTTGTCAGGAGTATAAGTCACCTATATGACAGGCTCAGTATGCATGTAGGGTTGTCAGGTGTCAGGCTCAGTATGAATGTAGGTTTGTCAGGTGTCAGGCTCAGTATGAATGTAGGGTTGTCAGGTGTATAAGTCACCTATATGACAGGCTCAGTATGAATGTAGGGTTGTCAGGTGTATAGGTCACCTATATGACAGGCTCAGTATGCATGTAGGGTTGTCAGGTGTATAAGTCACCTATATGACAGGCTCAGTATGAATGTAGGGTTGTCAGGTGTATAGGTCACCTATATGACAGGCTCAGTATGAATGTACGGTTGTCAGGAGTATAGGTCACCTATATGACAGGCTCAGTATGCATGTAGGGTTGTCAGGTGTCAGGCTCAGTATGCATGGTGGGCAGATGGATGCATCCAGTCACCCAGGTCACCAGCAGAACATGGCAGGCTGCAGAGCCCCAGGACAATGCTCCGGTACCTGAACACATGCTCCGAGCTCCAGATCTTCATGTCTGTGTCCTGTTAGGGAAGATGAGGTATCAGTGCAGTATGGAGGCGCTCCTCAGCGGGGTCCTCAGCCCTGTAGATGTGTGCCCGGCACACCGCATGTCTGCTGGGGTCAGGCGGCGGCTGTGTGAATGCCGGCTGTGCCGCTGCCTCCCGGGTACCGGCTGCTGAGGATGCTCCCCCCGCCCCCCAACGTGCCGCATCAGCAGCACACCACGTGACCCCGGCGAGGGCTGGACCGGCCATTGTCTTCTGAGGAGACCTTAGTATGTGCGCGGCTCCCAGGGAGAGAAGATGGAGGCGGAGGTGGTGAATGGGCCACTATCTGCCCCAGTTCCATGTACCTACCTCTCCATCCATCCATCTATCTGCCTAACTATCCATCCATTCATCCATATTCTATCTACCCATCCATCTAGGTATACATCTATCTCTACATATTCTATCTATTCATCTACCTCTCTATCCATCTATCTATCATCTATCTAACTACCTACCTATCCATCTACCTACCTACCAATCCATATTCTATTTATCTACCTATCCATTTTATATCTATCATCTCTCTATCTATCTAATAATCTACACACAGACACAAAGGGGTCATTTACTAATCTGAAATGCTCCTAATTTAGGCGTATTTCAGATGCAGATGGCAGTGCAACGGTTAGTCTAAAACTGTGGGTGGGGAAGGGGACAGACCTGTAGACCTGTTTTATTTACCAATTTCTACGCCAGTTTTAGGGTCCATTCACACCTCCGTAGTGTATTGCGGATCCGCAATGCACCCGGCCGGCACCCCCATAGAACTGCCTATTGTCCGCAATTGCGGACAAGAATAGAACATGTTCTATTTTTTTGGGGGAGCCGCGGACCGAAAGATCGGGGCCGCGTTCCTGAAATGCTGATGCGAACAGCACACTGTGTGCTGTCCACATCTCTTCCGGCCCCATAGAGAATGAATGGGTCCGGATTCGTTCTGCAACGTTGGAGAAAGGATCCGGACCCATTCTACGGACGTGTGAATGGACCCTGTGCGGAACCCGCCTTGCCACTGGGCATTGGAGAGGCCTGGCTACCCGCCTCCTACCTGCTGACTATGGCCCCTGGTAAATTTGTTCGTTTGAATGCAATTTGGGCATGTGGTATTTTATATTGCTGCTACTGGCCCTTTAATGGCCATCCGTGGACATATTATGACTTTTAGGAACAATGCCCCTTTAAGACTGTGTAGCAGATTGCATTCAGGCTGCCTTTAATATTATGTATGTTATTATTGGTTCGGTTAAATTGTATTGCTATGTATTGTAAACTGTAATGTTTACTATGTTAAAGGCATTGCTTTTCTGTGCCTCTTCTCCTCCCCCTTTTTCCTGTCCCATTGTTTCCCCAGCAAGGTGTTGTCTCAGGGACACTGGGAGACCAGTAATCTAGCTGCTCTGTCCCTCCTCCATCTCCCATCAGCCCTTGCTATTGTCTGGCCCCACCTTTCCTTGTACCATAGTCATCTATGTGCCCTATTGTATGTAAATGAGGCTGTTGGGGGGTTTAAAGTAGTGTGCTATGTCTAAATAAAGTCAGTTCCTGCTTTAACCCTCAAAGTGAAGTGTCGTCTCATTCTTGGGGGAGGATTTATTGCATGCTGTTCCAGTTTGACTGCTAGGAGTGTAAACCTATTCGTATGGTTTCCTATTCAACGGTCTACAGCATTCATATGCTTCTTCGGTTCGGTGATTGTGGTGTCTGCCAGAGTGCTTGGAAACCTCAGGAAACGCTAGGAGCATCCATCAACGGAGGTACTCAGTCGGGGGCCAGGTGATCCGTTACAGACCCTTAGGTGTAGAAAATGGTCTAAATGTAGGACAGTTCGGAAGCTGTCTTACATTTAGAACTGGTGCTGGATGCGCCAAAGTTATGTAGAGGCCTGCGCCTCTTCATAACTTTGGCGGATCCTCTGCCAGCTATGGGCCTTTATTAAGATATGCCCCAAAATGTATATATATATACATAACATATCTATATATGGTATATATTAGCTTATATATATATAGTGAGGATTTGCTCTGGTAGGCAGGGTAAGCGGACGCAGTACAGAGGCAAAACAAGTTCGTAAATCAAAATGTCAGTGTTTATTCCCACAATAGGCAAAAGAAAAACGACTTATTACAGTCTTGGTGTTAATTCACACAATGAAAAAGTCCATAGAACAGACATGTCACCTTGCTAGCCGTTTTATCCCCGGCAGTCCCAGCGTGCAGCCCTCATGCGGCTCCTAATCTTCCAGCACAGCATCATGCTTCAGATCCCAAAACAGAGACTCAGATTCTGAGCCCAGCTGCCTATTCAAAGGACAACCAGGCGCTGCCAAAACCCGGACCGGCACCTAAATTCCGGTCCGGTATTTCATCTCACCTGGCTGGAATTCAGCCCAGCCACCCATGTTGGGACGAAAATACCTGCCTTCCCAAACAAAACCCCTTGCTATGTCACATACCCCCCCTTTGTTCAACCCTGAGGGGGTGAACACACGCCAGACAGTGTACCCGGGACAGGGCATCCACGTTTCCCTGTAAACGACCTGCCCTGTGTTCTACTGTAAATGTAAAGTTTTGTAAAGATAAGAACCATCTGGCGACCCGAGCATTCCTTTCTTCGGCCTGGCTCATCCACTTGAGAGGGGAGTGGTCGGTCACCAGACGGAACTTTCTCCCCAACAGATAATAGCGGAGAGACTCGAGTGCCCACTTGATAGCCAGGCACTCTCTCTCCACTATACTGTACCAGGTCTCGGCTGGAGTGAGCTTACGGCTGAGGAAGACAATAGAGATGTCGCCAACATAACATTTTCAGTTCGCGAATGGCGAACGCGAATTTCTGCAAATGTTCGCGAACGGGCGAACCGCCATAGACTTCAATAGGCAGGCGAATTTTAAAACCCACAGGGACTCTTTCTAGCCACAGTAGTGATGGAAAAGTTGTTTCAAGGGGACTAACACCTGGACTGTGGCATGCCGGAGGGGGATCCATGGCAAAACTCCCTTGGAAAATTACATAGTTGACGCAGAGTTGGATTTTAATCCATAAAAGGCATAAATCACCTAACAATCCAATTTTTTTTTGAACAACGTGGTTTAAAACATCCAGTGTGTGTATACGATCAGGTATGATGTTGTATCGATCAGGTGGTTGTAAGGGTTACGCCCGCTTTACAGACATTGACAGACCAAACTCCCCTTTTAATGCACGCAAACAGTCCATTTGCCCAACCGCAAACTTCCCATTTGCACAAGGTTGGATACCAAGCTAGCCATGTCCCGTCGATGTCATTGAAGGTTTCTTCCTCCACCCAGCCACGTACAACACCAAGGGTCCCCGAAAGGTGAATTGAATTGATTTTTCGAACGGGGAGATGGTTAAAAAAACGCTGGCTCCCTCCCCTTTGTTTGAATCCACGCCACGGTCACTGCGTGTAACGGGGTTTCCGAAGGTGCACTCGGTCCCCCATTTCCCGCAGACCTGTTGCTTAGCTTTGGGAATGAGGATCTGTGTTTGACTTCATTCCCAGGGCGGCGTTACTAGCTGGGTGGCTCCCTGCTCCTAAGTCTGCCTTGAGCGCCGAGCTGATCACTCGGTGCTCGACTGGTTGGTCTGTCGGTCATGTGACGCTGGCCACGTCACATGACCCTCACTCCCCACTATAAATACAGGCAGCCTCCTGGCCACAGGTTGCCTGTAATTTAGGTTCCACCTGTGATTTGGTCTTTCCTGGCGTACTTACCTCCTGCTGAATTCCTGACGAGCCTCTGCCTGCTCCTTGTGTACTTTATGACCCCGGCTTCTCCTGACAATTCTCTGCTTGCTCCCTTTGTACTTTGTAGCTTTCCTGGTATTGACTCGGTCCGTTCACGTCCTGTTGTTTGTCTGTCTGTCATCCCTGCACTTATTCCAAGTTAGGGATTGCCGTCCAGTTGTCCCCTGTCATTAGGACTCGCGAGGCAAGTAGGCAGGGCCAGGGGTAAGGGTGGAGCGCAGTGGTCACTTCCCTTCCCCCTGTGTGTGTGTGTACGCGACCGTTACAGATTAACAGGCCCAATAACCACTGTATTATGAATCCTCTGGTGACCCTGACTGACCATGTCTCAAATCTGACGCAGAGGGTGCAGGAGTTAGGGGAAATACTCAGTTCTTTAGAGTTAGGGCAAGGTTCTTCCACTCCTCAGGCCTCCAGTCCGCATTTTGAGCCCCAGATTAAGCTCCCAGAACCCTTTTCTGGATACCGGAAGAAGTTTCTCTCTTTTAAGGAGAATTGTAAACTTTACTTCCGTTTGCGCCCCGTGTCCTCTGGCCCCGAGAGTCAACGCGTGGGCATTATCATTTCCCGATTACAGGGTGATCCCCAGGACTGGGTGTTCTCTTTACCTGCTGGCGCCAGTTGTTTATATTCTGTGGAGGGGTTCTTTCAGGCCCTGGGTACCCTCTATGATGAACCAGACAGGGCTCTAGTAGCCCAGACGGCTCTAAAGGAACTGGTTCAGGACAATCTACCAGCGGAGGATTATTGCACCCAATTTAGAAGGTGGTGTGTCCCCTCAGGATGGAACAAACCAGCCCTGAAGAGTCAGTTCAGGTCAGGTCTGTCTGATAAATTAAAGGATCTTCTAGTCAGTTATCAACTTCCAGAGACCTTAGAGGAGATGATGACCCTTGTTGTCCTACTCGACCGACGGGTTAGAGAGAGACGACAGGAACAACAGTTCTCTTCCCAGATGGTGGTCCAGTCAGAGGCCTATCCCAGAGACAATGCTGAGATCTCCACCGAGGAACCCATGCAGGTTGGCATGACCCGAGGGAATCTTCGCCGCAGACGTGGAGAATGCTTTTACTGTGGAGATCCTGACCATTGGATCAACCAGTGTCCTAAGAAGGTCCTCTCTGTCAAGTCTCCTAAGGCAAGGCAACCTAAAGACCAGGTACACCCTGAATTTTCTAAATGTAAGCTTTCGGTACCCATTACGATTTCTCTGGGAGTAGATAAATGGCCGGGTAAGGCCTTTATTGATTCTGGCTCAGCGGCTAGCTTTATTGACTTTGAGTATGCCGTAAGATTGGGTATTCCTATGTTTGCCTTACCAACTCCTATCCATGTCATGGCTATTGATGCTACTCCTCTTATTGGTGGTACGGTGAGCTTATGTACCTCAGAGATTTCTCTAACCGTGGGTGTGTGCCACTCAGAGAGATGTTCGCTTTTAGTCCTAGAGAACCTACCGGCTGAGGTGGTACTAGGGTTGCCTTGGCTCCGACTACATAACCCCACTATAGATTGGTCCAATGGGGAGTTGGTGAGATGGGGGCCTAAGTGTGACTCGTGCTTGTCCGTGGTACAGGCTGGGGTCTCAGTAAAGTCTGATACTTTACCCACTGTTGTTATGGAATATTCTGATGTATTCTCATCACCAACCCCGGAGGTTCTACCCCCCCATAGACCTTATGATTGTACCATAGAGCTAGTAGAGGGGGCCAAGTTTCCTAAAGGACGAATTTATAATCTTTCTATGCCCGAACGCAAGGCCATGGAAGATTATATTAAGGAGAGCCTTGGTAAAGGGCATATTAGACCTTCTGTCTCTCCTATGGGGGCGGGGTTTTTCTTCGTTAAGAAAAAATATGGTGGTCTTAGGCCATGTATCGATTACCGGAGATTAAATAAAATCACTGTCCATTGATTCCGGATTTATTTAACCAAGTTCTGGGGGCAACCTGGTTTTCCAAAATTGACCTGAAAGGGGCATACAATCTAATCCGAATCAAGGAGGGAGACGAATGGAAGACGGCGTTCAATACTCCGGTAGGACACTTTGAATATCAGGTGATGCCTTTTGGACTCAGCAATGCCCCAGCTGTGTTCCAAAACTTCATGAATGACATTCTTAGGGAGTTCTTAGGTAAATTTGTTATTGTCTATCTTGACGACATTTTGATATTCTCTCCTGACTTCGAATCCCATGTGTCTCATGTTAAACAAGTATTAGAGGTGTTGAGGGAGAATCAGCTATCCGCTAAACAAGAGAAATGTGTCTTTGGTGTACAGGAGATTCTGTTTCTAGGGCATGTTCTGACTCCTCACGCCTTTAAGATGGATCCTGGTAAGGTACTAGCAATTAAGGAATGGGTAAGACCTTCATCCTTAAAGGCCTTACAACGGTTCTTAGGTTTCGCCAATTACTATCGTAAATTTATTATGAATTTTTCCGTAATTGCTAAACCGTTGACCGACCTTACTAAGAAAGGGGCGGATTTGGAGAATTGGTCTACTGAGGCCATTTCTTCATTTGAAAAATTAAAAAAGGCATTCAGTAGCGCTCCCATTCTGATCCAGCCTGATCAGGAGAAACCTTTTATTGTGGAGGTGGATGCGTCCGAGGACGGCGCAGGAGCAGTCCTTTCACAAGGTCCTGCTAGCCTCACTAATCTGAGACCATGTGCCTTCTTCTCCAGGAAATTCTCTCCCACGGAGAGAAAATACGACATAGGGAATAGGGAGCTGCTGGCCATTAAATGGGCATTTGAGGAGTGGAGGCATTTTCTGGAGGGGGCAAGGCATTGTGTAACTGTTGTCACTGACCATAAAAACCTTATGTTTCTCGAGTCTTCTAAGAGGTTGAATTCCCGTCAAGCCAGATGGGCTCTGTTTTTTACTCGTTTTGATTTTTACATTACATTCAGGCCGGGAAGTAGAAATGTGAAGGCGGACGCATTATCTCGGAGCTTCCAGGTTTTTCAACCTACTGAGGTACCACCTGAATCCATCCTGCCAGCAAAAATCTTCTTAGCAGCTCTTACCCAGGATATCTCGGCTCGCATTAGGTCTGAACAACATCTGGCACCGGTATCCACCCCAACAGATGTTGTTTGTTCCCGTACAATTTCGATGGACTCGGTTTGTTCCCGTACAATTTCGATGCACTCTGTACCCCATTTCCCACAGACCTGTTGCTTAGCTTTGGGAATGAGGATCTGTGTTTGACCTCATTCCCAGGGCGGCGTTACTAGCTGGGTGACTCCCTGCTCCTAAGTCTGCCTTGAGCGCCGAGCTGATCACTCGGTGCTCGACTGGTTGGTCTGTCGGTCATGTGACGCTGGCCACGTCACATGACCCTCACTCCCCACTATAAATACAGACAGCCTGCTGGCCACAGGTTGCCTGTTAATTTAGGTTCCACCTGTGATTTGGTCTTTCCTGGCGTACTTACCTCCTGCTGAATTCCTGACAATCCTCTGCCTGCTCCTTGTGTACTTTGCTGCTCTCCTGGTATTTATGACCCCGGCTTCTCCTGACAATTCTCTGCTTGCTCCCTTTGTACTTTGTAACTTTCCTGGTATTGACTCGGTCCGTTCACGTCCTGTTGTTTGTCTGTCTGTCATCCCTGCACTTATTCCAAGTTAGGGATTGCCGTCCAGTTGTCCCCTGTCATTAGGACTCGCGAGGCAAGTAGGCAGGGCCAGGGGTAAGGGTGGATCGCAGTGGTCACTTCCCTTCCCCCTGTGTGTGTGTGTGTGTGTGTACGCGACCGTTTCACTGTGTCTGCGCCGTGCAATTTACTGTCACACCCGTGAGTGGTATTTTCTGTAGTACTATTCTCATCAGTTTAATCCCTGTATGGTCCCCAATCTGGGATCCATTTATTAAATTGATTTTTCGAACGGGGAGATGGTTAAAAAAACGCTGGCTCCCTCCCCTTTGTTTGAATCCACGCCACGGTCACTGCGTCTGCGCCGTGCAATTTACTGTCACACCCGTGAGTGGTATTTTCTGTAGTACTATTCTCATCAGTTTAATCCCTGTATGGTCCCCAATCTGGGATCCATTTATTAAATTGATTTTTCGAACGGGGAGATGGTTAAAAAAATGCTGGCTCCCTCCCCTTTGTTTGAATTCACGGCTCCGTGCAATTTACTGTCACACGCGATATGAGTGGTATTTTCTGTAGTACTATTCTCATCAGTTTAATCCCTGTTACGTCCCCAATCTGGGGTCCATTTATTAAATAGATTTTTCGAACGGGGAGATGGTTAAAAAAACGCTGGCTCCCTCCCCTTTGTTTGAATCCACGCCACGGTCACTGCGTCTGCGCCGTGCAATTTACTGTCACTCCCGATATGAGTGGTATTTTCTGTAGTACTATTCTCATCTGTTTAATCCCTGTTACGTCCCATATCAGGGTGGGATTGCCTTTTGTGAAAAAAAAATTTGGCCGGGTACCTTTGACTGCCTTCACAGTGACAGACCAAACTCTAATACACCAAACTGAATTGATTTTAGGAACCGGGAGATGGAAAAAGCAGCTTGGTCGGTCCTCTTACTCCCAAGTTGGGGCACTGCGCGTGCCCGGAGCAATGTGCTGTGACACCCTATATGAGTGGTGTCTTAACTAGTACTATTCCTATCAGTTTAATCCCTGTTACGTCCCCTATCCGGGGACGTGTGTCGGATTGATTAACCATTGTCGAATTAACGAATCATTACGATATCCTGGAATAATTTAGTTCTGAGCTTTGTACTTGCTTTGTATTGGAATTGATGGGGATTTTTTAATTGTCTGCATTATTTCTAATAAACTATTAAGAGACTTTATTATGATTTTTTTATTTTATGTATTAAAAACCCACCCATACAACTTAAAAAAAAAAAAAATTTAAGTTTATTCTATGAAAAATTATCCAGCCGATCGCTTTTGGTCTGATCATAATGAAGCAACGGCCTTATCTTGGGTGTGGCAACATTGCCAACACACTCATAGAGGTGATGATCGCTTCATTGTGATACGCAAGCCCCTTCACCACAACAGGGTAACAATCACGAAGGGGAATTGACACTTGTATGTGCCTTTTTCTTTTGTTTTGTTATTGCAGTCACAGTGCAGCACCAGAGGCCAGAAAAATTAGGCATGTACACATGCCTGAAAAATAATGTTATTGTTGCAGCCGCTGTTGTAGCAGTGGCCGGAAAAATTGATGTTTTCAAGGCAGAAAGGTGACTAAAACATTGCGGCTTGAACCCTAGTTGGTGGCGGAGAATTCACGAAAGTCATCCGGTATGCAGACATTAAATACAGCAGCGTGGGGACCATTTTGAGGCCAAGGCATGTCATCAGGCCTTTTGTTAGTCAAACGTATCCCCCACTGTCAGTCCCTTCGGGATCCATGCCTCATTCATCTTAATGAAGGTGAGGTAATCAACACTTTTTTGACCGAGGCAACTTCTTTTGTCAGTGACAATGCCTCCTGCTGCACTGAAGGTCCTTTCTGACAGGACAATTGAAGCGGGGCAGGCCAGAAGTTCTATCGCAAACTGGGATAGCTCAGGCCACAGGTCAAGTCTGCACACCCAGTAGTCAAGGGGTTCATCGCTCCTCAGAGTGTCGATATCTGCAGTTAAGGCGAGGTAGTCTGCTACCTGTCGGTCAAGTCGTTCTCTAAGGCTGGATCCCGAAGGGCTGTGGCGATGTGTAGGACTGAAAAAGTTCTGCATGTCCTCCATCAACAACACATCTGTAAAGCGTCCTGTCCTTGCCGTCGTGGTCGTGGTAGGAGGAGGATTACTTTCACCTCTTCCCCTGTTAGATTCCCGTTGTGCTGTGACATCCCCCTTATAAGCTGTGTAAAGCATATTTTTTAGTTTTGTTTTGAACTGCTGCATCCTTTCTGACTTTTGGTAATTTGGTAACATTTCCACCACTTACCTGCTTATACCGGGGGTCTAGTAGCGTGGCCACCCAGTACAGGTTGTTCTCCTTCATCCTTTTTATACGAGGGTCCCTCAACAGACATGACAGCATGAAAGACCCCATTTGCACAAGGTTGGATGCCGAGCTACTCATTTCCCGTTCCTCGTCCTTACTGATATCATTGACGGTCTGTTCTTCACCCCAGCCACTTACAACACCACGGGTCCCAGATAGGTGACAACAACGAGCACCCTGGGATGCCTGCTGTGGTTGGTCTTCCTCCTCCTCAAAGCCACATTCCTCCTCTGACTCCTCTTCCTCATACTCCTCTTGCAGCGTTGCCGCAGGTCCGGCAAGCGATGATGACAAGGCTGTTTCTGGTGGTGATGGTGACCACAACTCTTCCTCTTCCTCTACAGCCTGATCCAGCACTCTTCGCAGGGCACGCTCCAGGAAGAAAACAAATGGGATGAGGTCGCTGATGGTGCCTTCGGTGCGACTGACTAGGTTTGTCACCTCCTCAAAAGGACGCATGAGCCTACAGGCATTGCGCATGAGCGTCCAGTAACGTGGCAAAAAAATTCCCAGCTCCGCAGAGTCTGTCCTAGCACCCCGGTCATACAAATACTCGTTGACGGCTTTTTCTTGTTGGAGCAGGCGGTCGAACATTAGGAGTGTTGAATTCCAACATGTCGGGCTGTCGCAAATCAAGCGCCTCACTGGCATGTTGTTTTGGCGCTGAATGTCTGAAAAGTGCGCCATGGCCGTGTAGGAACGCCTGAAATGGCCACACATCTTCCTGGCCTGCTTGAGGACGTCCTGTAAGCCTGGTTACTTAGACACAAAGCGTTGTATGATGAGATTCAACACATGTGCCATGCACGGCACATGTGACAACTTGCCCAAATTCAATGCCGCCAACAAATTGCTTCCATTGTCACACACCACTTTGCCGATCTCCAGTTGGTGCGGGGTCAGCCACTGATCCACCTGTGCGTTCAGGGCGGACAGGAGTGCTGGTCCGGTGTGGCTCTCTGCTTTCAGGCAAGTCAACCCCAAGACAGCGTGACACTGTCGTATCCGGGATGTGGAATAGCCCCTGGGGAGCTGGGGGGATTCAGTTCATGTGCAGCCAGACGCCGCAGCAGAAGAGGACTCAGCCGAGGAGGTTATGGAAGAGGATGGAGTAGGAGGAGTAGAGGGGGTGGCAGTAGGCCTGCCTGCAAGTCGTGGCGGTGTCACCAACTCCGCTGCAGAGCCACGCATTCCATGCTTGGCAGCCGTCAGCAGGTTGACCCAATGCGCAGTGTAGGTGATATACCTGCCCTGACCGTGCTCTGCAGACCAGGTATCAGTGGTCAGATAGACCCTTGCCCCAACACTGTATGCCAGAGATGCCATGACTTCCTTTTCAATCACTGAGTAGAGGTTTGGGATTGCCTTTTTTGAAAAAAAAATTCGTCCGGGTACCTTCCACTGTGGTGTCCCAATAGCGACAATTTTTTTTAAGGCCTCAGACTCCACCAGCTGGTATGGTAAAAGCTGGCGGGCTAAGAGTTCCATCAAGCCAGCTGTCAGACGCCTGGCAAGGGGGTGACTCTGTGACATTGGCTTCCTACGCTCAAACATTTCCTTTACAGACACCTGACTGTGGGCAGATGAGATGGAACTGCTGAAGGTGAGAGGCGGAGTGGCGGGTGGTTGAGAGGGGGCAAGGAGGACAGCAGTGGTTGACGTGGCTGAAGATGCTGGACCAGGAGGAGGATGGTGGCTTTGAGCTTGTGTGCTGCTTCTACTCGTCATCATGTGTTGATCCCATAGGCGTTTGTGATGTGCGATCATGTGCCTTCGCAAAGCAGTTGTACCTAGGTGGGTGTTGGATTTCCCACGACTTCGTTTCTTTTGGCACAGGTTGCAAATGGCATCGCTGTTGTCAGAGGCAGACACACAAAAAAAATGCCACACTGCTGAGCTTTGCAATGACGGCATTCTGGTGGTGGCAACAGCATGTGTTGATTGGCGTGCTGTCTGGCTGACCCCGGGTGCCGATACATGCGGTCTGACTGTGCCACTAGCTCCTTGCGATGACCTCCCCCTGCTTCCAACTCGTCTCCTCCTTCTCTCTGTCTCCCCTTCTGAACTTTCCCCCTCTTCTTCTTCTCTTCGAGCAGGCACCCACGTGGCATCCACGGACACATCTTCATCATCAACCACTTCACTTGTATCTGACACCTCAGCAAAGGAAGCAGCAGCGGGTACAACATCATCATCATCATCACACTGTACGTCCATGTGTGTAATGCTGCCTGACTGAGACATATCCCTGTTATCTCCATCCTCTGGCAATAATGGTTGCGCATCACTAATTTCATCCAACTGATGTGTAAATAACTCCTCTGAGGGATCAAGTGAAGCGGCTGTGGTGGCCGTGGTGGTAGTGGTGGTGGTGGCGGCGGGCGGGAGAGTGGTAACTTGAGAGCAGGTGACCAAAGCTGAGCTGGAGGAGGATGGTGCGTCAAGGTTCTTAGCGGAAGCTGTTGAAGATTGGGTGTCCTGTGTAAGCCAGTCAACTATTTTCTCCGAATTTTTTGGGTTCAGGGTACGTGGCCTCTGAACACTGGGCATTATTCCAGGGCCAGTGGAAATCACAGCACCACGACCACGACGGCCCCTGCGGCGTGGCCTGCCTCTGCCTGTCATTTTTTATTAGATAAGTGTTACTATGCGTGCAAGGTACTGTGCCACCCTATATAAGTGGTGGGCAGTGGGCACAGTACAGTCTGTGTGGGCCTGACACACACTGGCTTGCAACTGTGATTATATCACAGAAAAAGATTAAATAGAATTTTTTTTATCTGCGAGGTATTTGTGAGTGAGTGACACCCTGTAACGGTATAAGTGGAGGCTTAGCCACTAGCCAGTGGCCACAATACAGTCTGTGTCGGCCTGACACGTGGCCTAAGAAGAACACATCACAAGGCATCATGACTTGCTGTATGGGGCTGTATAGCCCACAGACCGGTCATGGTCTCCCTGCTGACCTCTGCAAGAGCGCACATGGCCGGCTCTATTTAGAGAATGCCTATTCTTTTGCGGACAAGTAAAAAACATGCTGTCCGCATCTTTTGCGGCCCCATTGAAATGAATGGGTCTGTACCCGTTCCGCAAAATTGCAGAACGGGTACGGATCCGTTCATACGGCCGTCTGAATGGGCCCTTAAATGCAGGCAGTGGCCTAGCTAGCAGCCATGAAAATGTATCAAGGGCAGGCACAGCAGCATCCAACTAAGTGGCCTAACGCTCATCTCCTCTGAGAAGATGAGCGCTAGGCCACTTAGTTGGATGCTGCTGTGCTTCCCCTTGGTACATTTTTATCATGGCTGCTAGCTAGGCCCCCCTGCCTGCATTTAATGGATGCTGCTGTGCCTGCCCATGCCCTTAGTACATTTTCATGGCTGCTAGGCCACTGCCTGCCTGCATTTAATGGAAGACTTCTCTCATCATTTACAACTTAAAAGATCACCGACAGACTCCAGTCCAGAGTTCAGACATCTGAGACACTGTATGATTCATCATCATCACACCACGCCACCACCTACCCTAACAGCTGTCCTGAGTTGACTCTCCTGTCCAGCTGTCTCCTGCTGCTGGCTGTGTGACCTGCGTTCAGCGTCTTCAATCTGGGGCTCTGGCTGAGGGCGGCTGACACACAGTCAGTCAGCTCACCTCTAGGTAGAACCTGCGGCTGCACTCCTGTCTCCTGCTTCCCGCCGCCGCCGCACCGCTCGTCACGCCCCCGTGGCCTGCCCTGAGCCCATGTTGCTGAGGCAGAGGGCAGTGCCAGTGGCGGCCAGGCTACCTATCACAAGCAGCAGACTGGGGATGGGCGGGACTCGGGAAGCTGCAGGCGCGCCGCGCAAGTGAGGTAAAAAAAAAAAAAAAAAAAAGGTCATTAATTTTTTTCCGCCCTCCGCACACCCCCCTTCCCGGCCGGGCACTCCGCTCATTCCGCCCCTGGCCTCGCTTCAGGCTCTGATTGCACAGCGTGCAAACCACTCGTGTCTTGTCGCCAGCACATTGTCTGAAGAACTGCCACGCCAGCGAACTCCTTGGAGCTGGCTTTGGTGTGCTCGGTCCCTTGCTGCGTTGGGCAGTAGGAGGCGTACTGTCTAGAGGATGGCCGCTCCGCTTTTGCACCCTGCTCCCTCTTCTGCTGTGCTGGTGGCTCTGTGTGACCACCGCCTCTTCCTCCAAACTACATCGGTCACTCGCATGACCTTGATTCTATGTGGGGTCGAGGACCTCATCGTCCTCCACATCATCTTCCACCCAGTCTTCACCCCTGACTTCCTTGTCGGTCTGCACGCTTTTCGAAAGCCCCAGCAGTTGGCACCTGTGTTTCGTCATCATCCGAGACGTGCTGCGATGGTCCTCCCATGTACTCATCTTGAAAAATAAGTGGTTGGGCATCGGTGCACTCAATCTCTTCCACTTCTGGGGCAGGGCTAGGTGGATGGCCCTGGGAAACCCTGCTAACAGAGTCATCAAAAAGCAGAAGAGACTGCTGCATGACTTGGGGCTCAGACTGCTTAGCTGATTTGCAAAGGGGTGAGGTGAAAGACTGATGGACATCGGCTGCAGGTGCCAACTGTGGTCTTTCAGCAGGAGACTGGGTGGGAGACAATGTGAAGGAACTGGATCCACTGTCAGCAACCCAATCTACTATGGCCTGTACTTTTTCAGGCCTCACCATTCGTAGAGCAGCATTAGGCCCGACCAAATACCGCTGCAGGTTTTGTCGCCTACTCGCACCTGAGGAAGGGGTTTCACTTTTGCTTGTAGCTGGCACAGATCGACCACGTCCTCTCCCTGCAACAGGAACTCCACCAGCAGCACCACGACCTGGGCCACGTCCCTTATTTAACGCTCTCCTCATATTTTTTGAATTTATGATCTTACCCTAAATGGGTGTTTAATTAATAGTAAAAAAGAACGACAGTATGTAATGGGTGTATCTCACACGGCCTGAACCAGACTAGGCCTCAATTAAAGATTTCTTTGCCCAAAATGGCTGTAATTCAAATGGCTGTATTTCAAATGCCTAATTCAAACCCCTGTATGTAGAGGTGGTATCTCACAGGGCCTGAACCTTTGTAGGCCTGAATTCAATATTGGTGCACCAAATGGCGGTATTTAAAATCTCTGAATGTAACCCAAATGTATTAAGGGTTTATCTCACAATGACATCTGCATCAAAGGCTGCCAACTAAATTTTTGGAGCCCAAACGACTGTTTGTTAACAACTGAATTTGACAGCAGTATATAAGCCTGTAATTTCACACGTGCCGATGCTGCAAGGCCTGAAAATAGTGTTTTTTGTCAATTAAGTGTGTTTTTCAAACCCCAGAAAATGATGGGTGTATTTCTAGCTTAAATTGCACACTGACTAATACAGATGTTGTAGATTGCCCAAAAAGTCTTTTTTTGCTAACAGAATATGAATGTGGAATATATTAAACTTGAATTTAACACTTGCAGATCTGCAAATACTGTTTTTTGGGGGGGAAAAGTGTGTTTTTCAAACCCCAGAAAATTATGGGTGTATTTCTAGCTTAAATTGCACACTGACTAATACAGATGTTGTAGATTGAACAAAAAGTCTTTTTTTGCTAACAGAATACGAATGCTTTATATATTAAACTTGAATTTAACACTTGCAGATCTGGAAAATACTGTTTTTTGAGAAAAAAAATTGTGTTTTTCAAACCCCAGAAAATGATGGGTGTATTTCTACCTTAAATTGCACACTGACTAATCCAGATGTTGTAGTTTGCCCCAAAAAAATGGTGATTTGTAATGTCCCAAAAGCTCAGATGCAGTGCTGGTGCACTGAGCATGCATAAAATGGCCGTCGCTGCCGCCACCACCCACCTAACTAACAGAATTCTAAAAGTTAGTATTTTTGCTCAGGGCAGGGTAAATCGATAGTGCCCTGCACCCACACAACTATTTGTCTGTAGATCGCTGAGTTAGATTCTCTCCTATGCTCTCCCTGAAATCACAAGTCCAGCAGCATCCTCTCCCTACACTTATAACAGCAGAGTGACGTGCAGCGCTACGTGACCCAAGCATATATAGAGCCTGGGTCACATGCTGCTCTGGCCAATCACAGCCATTAGTAGGCATGGCTGTGATGGCCTCTTGGGGCAAGTAGTATGACGCTTGTTGATTGGCTGCTGTGCAGCCTTTCAAAAAGCGCAAAGAAAGCGCCGAACACCGAACCCGAACTTTTACGAAAATATTCGGGTCCGGTGTCCAAAAATCCTAAAGTTCGGTACGAACTGGGTCAGATGTAGGTGATAGTCTATAGTTTTGTTTGTGACGCCAATTGCAGTGTGCGCAAGGTACTGTCGCAGGGCCCTTTAAGGTGTTGTAACTCATGCACCAGGTTAGGAATGCCAGAGTGGTGTAATGTCTCTGTATGGTAGTGGGTATAGTGTCAACGGTGTCTCCGACCTGAGTACGGCTGGACTCCTGGATCACTTGCAATAAATTGAGTGTGGTGCTAGTAGGAGTAATAGAGGGATTTGCAGCAGTAATTGAGGATCCAGACCTTTGGTAAAGTTCAAACTTGTCTTTAGTGATGGTAACTTTCATCCAAGCAAGATACAGCTTTAGTCTTAGGTCCCAGCAGGTATTGGCAATGGTTGGCAGGAATTTATGCTTCTGCTCTCTCATGTACCCGGAGCTTGCAGGAAAGGACGTCTGCTTGTTAGCTCTATACTGTGGCAGGAATTTGGCTAATACACTTTCTATCTTCTGCTTTATGGGGACTGACTAGCTGAGGAGGAATATGGCTTCTCCTGGGTCTCTGGACTGTACTCACAGTTATCTTCACAGTGTATGCTTTCTTCCTGGAATTCTGGAGTTGTCTGCTTGCTTCTTCCAGCTGAGGCTGCAAGGCTCAGGCTGGGGATAATGATCAATGTCTTAGCCGAGACAAGATCCTGGCTTTATTCCCTATATCTGGGAGCTCCTACACGCACAGCTTTACCCTAGCAGGGGTGGATGGCACACTGACTTAACTTCCTTCCCTCACCATGAGGCAGGATATGGACACATTACTACACAACAAGGTCTGCAGCTAGTATGGGCAAACATGACCGGAATGCTCAATAATTCAATATAACAACAACCAAGAGAGTATATATAATTCCATCAATATAAAATATATATTTATTGATAATTTTTAAAAGAGTGTACAAAACACTGTCATAAACAACATAAAGTACGAGTTTCCAAAGTTGTAGTACCACATCTATAGCGTCAAATTACTTGTGCAATAAAGCCACAACTTTGGAAACTCGTACTTTATGTTGTTTATGACAGTGTTTTGTACACTCTTTTAAAAATTATCAATAAATATTTATTTTATATTGATGGAATTATGAATTATATATACTCTCTTGGTTGTTGTTGTAAGGATATGGACACAGTCCACTCTGCTTACAGAGGGGGGAGCCAAGCTGGAATGAACTATTCCAGCTCAGAAATACTAAACTGAACCTAGCTCCTTGCCAGAACATTGCTGCCACCTGCTGGTAAACATGAGGAATGACAACAATATACATTTAACAAGGCTTATAATGCACAGTTGTGAGGTTATTATGTAAAATTACATCAGATGGCAAAGTTAATTGTCTTAGCAGATTGTAGCGGGGTAAAAGAGTTTCGTAACACAACTCTTGGGAGTTACACATGGAGAAAGTTTAATGAATCATAAAATAGTGTCCTGCATTTTGGCATACAGTATGAAGGCCTCACGTGTCCCGTGATGTGGATAGCCACTCTATAGGTATTCTAGATGGCTGTATGGGGAATTTAGGCGAGACGGCATCTGGATGGTGTAGCCCCCAACTTTGCAGTAAATGGAGTCCTTTTTCCAGGGAGGTGATGAGGTGCTGATCTCCATTTTTGGTCATGATAAACTTCTTTGGGAAGCCCCACTACGGAATCTCGTGGTGACAAAGGCTTTTGGTGAGGGGTAGTAGTTTTCTCCTTGCTGCCAAGGTGTGCTGCGAGAGGTCTGCAAAGAGTGTTACCTCTTGGAAGGGGTCAGGTAACTTGCCTTTCTTTCTCACCACCTGCATGAGCTGCTCCTTTATGTGATAAAAGTGGATACGTGAAATTGTATCCCTTGGTACTGAGTCAGGGAGAGATTTAGGCTTTGGTAGCCTGTGGGCCCTTTCAATAATTACATCCGTATCTGTAGCATGGAGTGTAGTGATGATCAGTTTCTGGAGAAATTTGACCAAGTTGGCTGGTGATACAGATTCTGGAATGCCGCGGAATTTTACATTGTTCCGCCGGTTGTGGTCTTCTTGGTCCGCCATTTTGGATTTCATGGACTCCATTTCTGCCTGTCTCGCGGTGGCGGGATTGCGAGCACCATTGTTTGCCGTCGAAAAAAAGCTATAAGGAGCTTAGGAGCTTCTTTCTTACCCCGCTTGGGCATCTTTTGTGGAGTGGGGTTCTTAAAGGGGTCTATGGTTGCCAAGTTTTTGGTGAGCCACTGCTTTATAAGTCACTTTTGCAGGATGCCTGAAGGGAGCTCTTGAGCTAAGCAGTTATTGCGCTCCCAGTCCAGGCCACGCCCCCCCGTATATATATATATATATATATTTAACGTGTATAAATATATATATATTTACAGTTCATGTGTATAAATATATACATAGTAGAAAATAATAGACTGTAAACTTTGTATTGTTTTAATAAATGTATTTAATCATAATACCGTATATAGAGTTTTCAGTCGCCGCCACTGTAGTTCAGTACAGACACACAGTTCAGAAAGGTAAAGGAACAGAGAGATAGAGATAGAAAGTAGGCAGAGTCAGTAGAAGTTGCCTATTTTTTTTAATATTAATTATTAATATTAAATCCCAAATATTAATAATTGATATGTCCTATAACAGGGGCACTGTATGGTGCTCTATTACTAATGAATGGAATTATTATTGGTGGGGCTTTGAGGAGCACAATTACTATAGGGGGAACTATGTCTTTGGCACTATTATTTCTTCTAGATAGTATTTGGGGGTATTGGGGAGCACAGAGAGCAGCAAGATAAATCTTGTGGGACTTGAGGATGGGGAGAATGATAGAAAAGTGAGGAACCTAAGATGTCTATGCGTTAATCTCTGCAGAGATGGGGCACGGCTGAAATAAGTTGTGTAGGAGAAGATGAAAGAAAACATCTACATCAGAGTAGACGTCACCTGGGAGGCTCTGGATGTGAGAAGTATGTGCTGCTGTATAGTCCTGTATGTTTGATAGTGTCTATGCAGCAAGTAAAGCAATTAAGGCTACTTTCACACTTGCGGTAGCAGGGTCCGGCATTCTGTTCCAGTGGGGGAACAGCCTGCCGGATCCGTGCTAACGCTAGCCCACCATGCCACCAGAAGTCTGCTCCGGCCCCAATCACTATAATGCCTGCCGGACCCTGCTATCGCAAGTGTGAAAGTAGCCTAAAATCTTTAGTGCTAGTGCGAGCGGTGGGGTGTCGACTGGAGCCATATGCATTGGGGCTTGGGCCCTGGATCTTTTGAGACCCCAGCAATGCCCCTGATTGGTGGTATTTAATAATTTTTATTAAAAAAATTATTTATTTTTTAAGATTTCTTTTAATTGCTGATTTCTCCTGTAACAGAGGCCAACATATTAGCCCCAGCTAAGGGGGAATACTGCTTCTGCAGCTGCATGATGTCCTTGCAACTGCTAAGGCTACTTTCACATCTGCATTTTTGCTGGATCCATCATGGATCAGCAAAAACGCTTCCGTCATGATAATACAACCTTCTGCATCCATTACGAACGGATCCGATTGTATTATCTCTAATTATCTCAGAGAAAACAAATCTGTCACAATTGAGAGTCATGACGGATCCGTCTTGCTCTGCATCCCAGGACGCACTCAAAAGCTCTGCTTGCAGTGTTTTTGTGTGCGTCATTGGAACACAATGAAACAGAACGGAATGCATTTTGGTGCACTCTGTTCCCTTCAGTTCAGTTTTGTCCCCATTGACAATGAATGGGGACAAAACTGAAGCGTTTTCCCCACTTTTGAGATCCTATGACGGATCTCAATAGCTGAAAGTGAAAGTGCAGATGTGAAAGTATCCTAACTTTGCAAGGACACTCAGAAATGTCCTTGTGTTGTTAAATGCAACACCCCCCCCCCCCCAGATGTATATAAATGGGCAGTCAACAACTGGTTAACATTGCCCAGTTTAATGAAGGCATTCTTCATAAGACAATTAACGCGATCATCTAGTTCAAGTAGAATTGCCTCTCCACTCATTTTAAGGGTCCCCGCAGGGGATTACAATAAAGTAATATGGCAATATATTGTAAGATTACAATATAGTCACATACAGCATGCAAAGAACATGTAGTATTGAACATGGTAAACAACTTATTAGAATGCAAGCAGTCAAATTCAAGAGATATGTGTCCTTGTCTTCTGTCTTCTTGGAATGTGGGGATGTTGATGGTAGGCTCGACGGGTCCTGAAGATATGAGGTCTTCTTGTTAAAAAAGTTTTTATGCGTATATAATTATACTTTTCTCAAGCACAACAGAATATATTATTAATATGAATGAAATTAGATTACAGGCAGGCAGGGTATCAGAAATAATTTATTTCTTTAACGTTTTTCACAATTTTGATCATTACATTATGACACATATGTATTTCTCAATGATTTATTAGCTAACTATCTATCCTACCTGTCTAGAAAAGGCCCCTTAGACTGCCTGTACTGCATGAAGTATACAGATAAGCTGCATAGATCATGGGATGTTAGACATCCATTCCTGGCCGCCTCATAGTAGCCATTTCATCTGAACATTCACACATCTTTATGGAGTTGTTGACAACACACACACACATAATTATCTACCTAAAAGGATGACGACAGCCAGCCAGAGGTGCATCCCAACACAAGGACCACCCTGGAGTAATCCCCGGTGAAATCACGCTTTTAGGGCATTGACTCTTCTTGTAAGAGTGGTGCTCAAACTGCTAGGGTGCATCTGTGGGACCCTCTTTCAGAGATGATGTCCTCCACCCAACTCTCAAAAAGCTGAGGGGTCTTCAGGAGAGGTGGGCAGTCGAGCTGGGCTATCAGACGGTCAACTCTGTAGCTGTGATGTCATCCTTCCTACAAAATGGACATATCCACGCCGTCAACTAGGAATATAACATATTAATCATTTCCAGTCAATAATTGAATGTTATATCAATAGAGGAGAAGCAGGAAAGTGGAAAGAAAGCAGACATGAACCAAAACTCTGATAATGATTGATACAAGAAATCAGAGTTAATTCTTTCCTGCCACATTTTCTCCTCTTTTGATCATTACATTATCACTCATATATGCATTTCTCATTGATTTGTTAGCTAACTATCTGTCCTAGCCGTCTAGAAAAGGCCCCTTAAACTGCATATACTGCATGAAGTATTTAGGTAAGCTGTATACATCATGGGATGTTAGATATCCCTTCCTGAAAATCTCATAGTAGCCATTTCATCTGAACATTCCGCTTCTTTATGGGGTTATTGACAGCACACACTTCATTATCTACCTAAAAGGATGACGACAGCCAGCCAGAGATGCATCCCAACACAAGGACCACCCTGGAGTAATCCCCGGTGAAATCACGCTTTTAGGGCATTGACTCTTCTTGTAAGAGTGGTGCTCAAACTGCTAGGGTGCATCTGTGGGACCCTCTTTCAGAGATAATGTCCTCCACCCAACTCTCAAAAAGCTGAGGGGTCTTCAGGAGAGGTGGGCAGTCGAGCTGGGCTATCAGACGGTCAACTCTGTAGCTGTGATGTCATCCTTCCTACAAAATGGACATATCCACGCCGTCAACTAGGAATATAACATATTAATCATTTCCAGTCAATAATTGAATGTTATATCAATAGAGGAGAAGCAGGAAAGTGGAAAGAAAGCAGACATGAACCAAAACTCTGATAATGATTGATACAAGAAATCAGAGTTAATTCTTTCCTGCCACATTTTCTCCTCTTTTGATCATTACATTATCACTCATATATGCATTTCTCATTGATTTGTTAGCTAACTATCTGTCCTAGCCGTCTAGAAAAGGCCCCTTAAACTGCATATACTGCATGAAGTATTTAGGTAAGCTGTATACATCATGGGACGTTAGATATCCCTTCCTGAAAATCTCATAGTAGCCATTTCATCTGAACATTCCGCTTCTTTATGGGGTTATTGACAGCACACACTTCATTATCTACCTAAAAGGATGACGACAGCCAGCCAGAGATGCATCCCAACACAAGGACCACCCTGGAGTAATCCCCGGTGAAATCACGCTTTTAGGGCATCGACTCTTCTTGTAAGAGTGGTGCTCAAACTGCTAGGGTGCATCTGTGGGACCCTCTTTCAGAGATGATGTCCTCCACCCAACTCTCAAAAAGCTGAGGGGTCTTCAGGAGAGGTGGGCAGTCGAGCTGGGCTATCAGACGGTCAACTCTGTAGCTGTGATGTCATCCTTCCTACAAAATGGACATATCCACGCCCTCAACTAGGAATATAGCATATTAATCATTTCCAGTCAATAATTGAATGTTATATCAATAGAGGAGAAGCAGGAAAGTGGAAAGAAAGCAGACATGAACCAAAACTCTGATAATGATTGATACAAGAAATCAGAGTTAATTATTTCCTGCCACATTTTCTCCTCTTTTGATCATTACATTATCACTCATATATGCATTTCTCATTGATTTGTTAGCTAACTATCTGTCCTAGCCGTCTAGAAAAGGCCCCTTAAACTGCATATACTGCATGAAGTATTTAGGTAAGCTGTATACATCATGGGATGTTAGATATCCCTTCCTGAAAATCTCATAGTAGCCATTTCATCTGAAAATTCCGCTTCTTTATGGGGTTATTGACAGCACACACTTCATTATCTACCTAAAAGGATGACGACAGCCAGCCAGAGATGCATCCCAACACAAGGACCACCCTGGAGTAATCCCCGGTGAAATCACGCTTTTAGGGCATTGACTCTTCTTGTAAGAGTGGTGCTCAAACTGCTAGGGTGCATCTGTGGGACCCTCTTTCAGAGATGATGTCCTCCACCCAACTCTCAAAAAGCTGAGGGGTCTTCAGGAGAGGTGGGCAGTCGAGCTGGGCTATCAGACGGTCAACTCTGTAGCTGTGATGTCATCCTTCCTACAAAATGGACATATCCACGCCGTCAACTAGGAATATAACATATTAATCATTTCCAGTCAATAATTGAATGTTATATCAATAGAGGAGAAGCAGGAAAGTGGAAAGAAAGCAGACATGAACCAAAACTCTGATAATGATTGATACAAGAAATCAGAGTTAATTCTTTCCTGTCACATTTTTTCCTCTTTTGATCATTACATTATCACTCATATATGCATTTCTCATTTGTTAGCTAACTATCTTTCCTACCTGTCCATAAATGGCCACTTAGACTTCCCGTACTGCATGAAGTATCCAGATAAGCTGCATAGATCATGGGATGTTAGACATCCATTCCTGGTTGTCTGATAGTAGCCATTTAATCTAAACATTCACAAATCTTTATGGGGTTATTGACAGCACACACCTATATCATTATCTTATAGAATGATGATAGTCAGCCAGAGGTGCATCCCAACACAAGTACCATCCTGGAGTAATTCCCCAGTGAAATCACTCAGGGAATTGACTCTTGTAGGAGTGGTGCTCAAACTGCTAGGATGCATCTGTGGGACCCTCTTTCAGAGATGATGTCCTCCACTCGACTGAGGGGGTCTTCAGGAGAGGTGGGCAGTCAAGCTAGGCTATCAGACGGTCAACTCTGTAGCTGTGATGTCATCCTTCTTACAAAATGGACATGTGCACACCTGCAAGGAAGAATACAACATATAAATCATTTCCAGGCAATTGTGGAGGCAATAGAGAAGAAATATAAAATTTGATGTAAACTAGAAATAAAACAAAACCCTGATAACGATTGATGCAAGAAATTATTTCAACTACTAGAACAATGGTCTCCAACCTCTGGCTCAGCAAGTGCTGCTGTAGAAATACAACTCCCATCATCCCATAATAGCCAGCAACTGTCAGAACATGTTTGGAGTTGTTTTCCACTCACTAAACATCTCAGGGGAAATTTATCAAGAGCAGGGGGGATGCATTTAATTTATCATGAAGTTCACGCCTGGTTACAAATGAAGTGCATCCTCTGACAGTCTATGCGCCCTGAATGAATTCTTGGCCAGCTCACAGCTGCCATAGATTTCGGTCATCATTTACAGCAGAATACTGGCATACATCAAGTAAATCTTCTGGGGCTAATGTCTAAGTCCACCCCTTTCAAAAAATGAAGAGGCTGTCAGTAAAACGCCATTTACAAACATTTTAAACAAAATTTGCAACTTTTGTTTATCAGTTTTCTGGTGTACAGGAATAATAAATCTCTCCTTGTGCTGTGAACTACCGAAAGCAGTGGACTTAATAATTAGGCTATTTTCACACTCGCGTTTGGTGCGGATCCGTCATGGATCTGCACAGATGGATCCGTTCAGATAATACAACCGTCTGCATCCGTTCTGAACGGATCCGTTTGTATTATCTTTAACATAGCCAAGACAGATCCGTCTTGAACACCATTGAAAGTCAATGGAGGACAGATCCATTTTCTATTGTGCCAGATTGTGTCATAGAAAACTGATCCGTCCCCATAGACTTAGGCTACTTTCACACTTGTGTTAGGAGCGGATCCGTCTGGTGTCTGTACAGACGGATCCGCTCCTATAATGCAAACGCTTGCATTCGTTCAGAACGGATCCGTCTGCATAACTGTTTATTTCAGATCTGATTTTTCACTTCGTGAAAACTCAGATCCGACAGTATATTCTAACACAGAAGCGTTCCCATGGTGATGGGGACGCTTCAAGTTAGAATATACTAAAAGAACTGTGTACATGACTGCCCCCTGCTGCCTGGCAGCACCCGATCTCTTACAGGGGGCTGTGATCCGCACAATTATTGTGCGAATCATAGCCCCCTGTAAGAGATCAGGTGCTGCCAGGCAGGAGGGGGCAGACCCCCTCCCTCCCCTGTATTAAATGTGACCAGTGCGGCCCCCCTCCCTCTATATTCATTGGTGACCAGTGCGGCCCCCCTCCCTCCCCAGTATTAAATGTGACCAGTGCGGCCCCCCTCCCTCTATATTCATTGGTGGCCAGTGCGGCCCCTCCTCCCCAGTATTAAATGTGACCAGTGCGGCCCCCCTCCCTCTATATTCATTGGTGGCCAGTGCGGATTCCCAATATTAAATGTGACCAGTGCGGCCTCCCCTCTTTCCCCCCCCAATCATTTGTGGCAGCGGAGAGTACCGATCGGAGTCCCAGTTTAAATCGCTGGGGCTCCGATCGGTTACCATGGCAGCCAAGACGCTATTGCAGTCTTGGCTGCCATGGTTACTTAGCAATAAATAGAAGCCTTATACTTACCTGCGAGCTGCGATGTCTGTGACCGGCCGGGCGCTCCTCCTACTGGTAAGTGACAGGTCTGTGCTATAGGCAATGCGCTGCACAGACCTTTCACTTACCAGTAGGAGGAGCTCCCGGCCGGTCACAGACATCGCAGCTCGCAGGTAAGTATAATGCTTCTATTTATTGCTAAGTAACCATGGCAGCCAAGACTGCAATAGCGTCTTGGCTGCCATGGTAACCGATCGGAGCCCCAGCGATTTAAACTGGGACTCCGATCGGTACTCTCCGCTGCCACCAATGATGGGGGGGGGGGGGGGATTTTAATTAGGGGGGGGGAAGAGGGGAGGCCGCACTGGTCACATTTACTGGGAATCCGCACTGGCCACCAATGAATATAGAGGGAGGGGGGCCGCACTGGTCACATTTAATACTGGGGAGGGAGGGAGTGGGGGCCGCACTGGCCACCAATGAATATAGAGGGAGGGGGGCTGCACTGGTCACATTTAATACTGGGGAGGGAGGGGGGCCGCACTGGCCACCAATGAGTTAAATACAGGAGGGGGGGTCTGCCCCCTGCTGCCTGGCAGCACCTGCCAGGCAGCAGGGGACAGTCATGTACACAGTTCTCAGTATATTCTAACTTGAAGCGTCCCCATCACCATGGGAACGCCTCTGTGTTAGAATATACTGTCGGATCTGAGTTTCACGATGTAACTCAAATCCGATGGTATATTCTAACATAGAGGCGTTCCCATGGTGATGGGGACGCTTCAAGTTAAAATATACCATCTGATTAGAGAAAACTCCGATCTGATGGTATATTAATAGGGACTCCTGACTTGTGTCAACGTCAAACGGATCCGTCCCCATTAACTTGCATTGTAAGTCTGGACGGATCCGTTTGGCTCCGCGCGGCCAGGCGGACACGAAAACGCTGCAAGGTGCGTTCGGGTGTCCGCCTGCTGAGCGGAGGCCAAACGGTGCCAAACTGATGCATTCTGAGCGGATCCGCATCCACTCAGAATGCATTGGGGCAGTACGGATCCGTTCGGGGCCGCTTGTGAGAGCCTTCAAACGGAACTCACAAGCGGAACCCCGAACGCAAGTGTGAAAGTAGCCTTACATTGTGGCTCAGTTTCGTCAGACAGACACCAAAGCAAAATGGAGATGGAACGAAGGCAAACTGAGGCATACTGATGCATTCTGATCAGATCCTTTTCCATTCAGAATGCATTAGGGCAAAACTGATCAGTTTTGGACCGCTTGTGAGAGCCCTGAACGGATCTCACAAACGGAAAGCCAAAACGCCAGTTTGAAAGTAGCCTTAATCATCGCCTCGCCTTACCTTGGTGTTATCATGGTTGCTATTGTTTGTGTGACCAGTGACAGTGACCAGTGAAATAGGGGGAACATTAACCAGTAAGATAGAGCAGCATCCAGGAAGATAGGGGAGATCATAAGCAGTAAGATAGGACAGAGACTAGTAAGATAGGATGAATAATAACCAGTAAGATAGGGTAATGACCAGTAAGACAGGACAGTGGAAATGTCAGACTATTAAGACCACTGATACATACGATAATGGGCGATACAGTAATTAATAATGGGTAAATTGTGAGAGTCACCCACAATAAATATCATCCATAACCCCAATTGTAGTATCAAAAAACTGATTTTACTGATTCATGACCATACCCAAAAACAGGACATTGAGATAACCCATAATTCCCAACATATCTTCTTTGGTGTTCTACATCATCAATCTCAGTGAATTGAAGATAGGACAGTTAGCAGTAAAATAGGGCGGATAGACACCAGTAAGGTAGGGTAATAACCAGTAAGTTAGGACAGTGACCAGTAATATATGGAAGTGAATTGTAAGATAAGGCAGTGATCTGTAAATTAGGGTGGGAAGTGACCAGTACGATAAAGGGGGCAGTGAATAGATGAACCAAAGGCACTTTTCAAATGGTCTGAAAGCTGGAACCTTATTGGCTGCTATGAACAAGCTCTGCTCGTCTTATGCAGTGGTTTAGATGAACCTCTTCATACACATAAATCATCCCCCCATACAGTTCCCTGGTACAGTAATTATCCCCCTCCAGCAATGTCAGAACTTACCATGATCTAAAGAGGGGTCGCAGACTTCACTACAGACACACGGATGCTTCTCTCTTGCAGACAGAGGGGGATGTGATGCAGCAGACCTGGGAGACATCTTCCTCCTCCTGCAGCCGGCAACCAGGAATGACAGTTGGTAACAGCAATTATTACCCCCATAGCAAAGTGTTGGTAGGGTTGATGCAAATTACATTTCTCATTAGTGTCTATACTTTTGCTCTTTTGCCCCTGAAATACTTCAACTTTTTTGTTTATAGCAGGGTACATATGGTTAAAGGAAAACATATTTTTTTATTTCACTATGCCGTAAATAAGCATTATTATTAATCCCACTAGATGGATTTCATCCCGCTCCTGTTATTTTTCACCTTCCTGACAGAGCCTAGTTTTCAAAATCTGTAACTTTGGGATGCTTTAACCACTACAGGACCGCCGTACGCAGGATTGCGTCTTTGCGGCGGCCCTGATATTCTGAGTGGACGCGCCGGCGCGTCCTCTTGCGAGACGCGAGATTTCCTGTGAACGCGTGCACACAGGCGCGCGCATTCACAGGAACTGCAGGTAAGCGAGTGGATCTCCAGCCTGCCAGCGGTGATCGTTCGCTGGCAGGCTGTAGATGCGATTTTTTTAACCCCTAAAAGGTATATTAGACGCTGTTTTGATAACAGCGTCTAATATACCAGCTACCTGGTCCTCTGGTGGTCCCTTTTGCTTGGATCGACCCCTCGGATTGCTATTACTTTGTGGAACGATCCCACCCCCGGGGCCCCCGGAAGCCCCCTTTTTTCCCATAGACTTTGACAGGGTACATTTTCAAATCGCTCCCACTCGCCAGGCTTTGACGCTAAAGTCACCAAACTTGGGTCACTTAGTCATGGGGTCAACCCGAAAATTTTTGGCACATTTCGGGGACCCCAAAAAGGGGGCGGGGCCAGACAGAACTAATCAAAATCTCCCCATTGACTGTAATGAGACGTTCAAATTGCTACTCCTCCCACATTTTTAGGAGTACAAATTCCAAACTTTGCAGTCTTGGTCGGCACCCACCCGAGTACCTTGCTTGTGCTTTGTTAACCGATCCCACCCTCCGGGCCCCTGGGACGGGTCCCCAAGATCCACGTTTTTCCCATTGACTTTGACAGGAAAAATTTTCAAATCGCTCCCAGTCGCACAGATTTGAAACTAAAGTCACCAAACTTGGGTCACTTAGTCATGGGGTCAACGCGCAATTTGTTAGAACATTTCGGAGACCCTAAAATGTGGGCGGGGCCACACAGAACCAATCAAATTCTTCCCATTGACTACAATGAGACGTTCAAATTGCTACTCCTCCCACAGATTTAGGAGTATAAATGCCGAACTTTGCACTCTTGGTCGGCACATACCCGAGTATCTTGCTTGTGCTTTGTTAACCGTTCCCACCCTCCGGGCCCCTGGGGTGGGCCCCCGAAAACCTCTTTTTTTCTCCCATATAGTTTTATTGGAAAAATGCAAACGTTTGTCACTCATACAGCTTCGGAGTGAAACTGACCAAACTTGGGTCACTTAGTCATGGGGTCAACCTGAAAATTTCTGTCACATTTTGGGGACATTTAAAAGTGGGCGGAGCTACAAACAACCAATCAGATTTTCCCTATTGACTTCAATGAGAACATTTTAAATTGCTGCCATTTCAACATTGTTAATGGCAGGGTTGTTAAACTTAATATATTCGGTTAATAGGTGACTAGAATTCAAATGTTTAAAAGTGGGCGGAGTCTACAACGGCCAATCAAGTTTCAGCCATTTGTTTAAATGGGAAAAATTCAAACTGCCGCTGCTCTTAGCGGGTCAATGGCAAAGTCACTAAACTTAGGTGCACTCACCCTAGTCATTAGGTGCACCCACCCTGACCCTTAGGTGCAACCACCCCGACTTTTAGGTGCAACCACCCCGACCCTTAGGTGCACCCACTCAGACCCTTAGGTGCAACCACCCCAACGATTAGGTGCTCCCACCCCGACCCTTAGGTGCAACCACCCCGACTTTTAGGTGCAACCACCCCGACCCTTAGGTGCACCCACTCCGACCCTTAGGTGCAACCATCCCAACGATTAGGTGCACCCACCCCGACTTTTAGGTGCAACCACCCAGACCCTTAGGTGCACCCACTCCGACCCTTAGGTGCAACCCCCCAACGATTAGGTGCACCCACCCCGACTTTTAGGTGCAACCACCCCGACCCTTAGGTGCACCCACTCCGACCCTTAGGTGCAACCACCCCAACGATTAGGTGCACCCACCCCGACTTTTAGGTGCAACCACCCCGGCCCTTAGGTGCACCCACTCCGACCATTAGGTGCAACCAACCCAACGATTAGGTGCACCCACCCCGACTTTTAGGTGCAACCACCCCGACTTTTAGGTGCAACCACCCCGACCCTTAGATACACCCACTCCAAACCTTAGGTGCAACCACCCCAACGATTAGGTGCACCCACCCCGACTTTTAGGTGCAACCACCCCGACCCTTAGGTGCACCCACTCCGACCCTTAGGTGCAACCCCCCAACGATTAGGTGCACCCACCCCGACTTTTAGGTGCAACCACCCCGACCCTTAGGTGCACCCACTCCGACCCTTAGGTGCAACCACCCCAACGATTAGGTGCACCCACCCCGACTTTTAGGTGCAACCACCCCGACCCTTAGGTGCACCCACTCCGACCATTAGGTGCAACCACCCCAACGATTAGGTGCACCCACCCCGACTTTTAGGTGCAACCACCCCGACTTTTAGGTGCAACCACCCCGACTTTTAGGTGCAACCACCCCGACCCTTAGGTACACCCACTCCGAACCTTAGGTGCAACCACCCCAACGATTAGGTGCACCCACCCCGACCCTTAGGTGCAACCACCCCGACTTTTAGGTGCAACCAACCCGACCCTTAGGTGCACCAACTCCGACCCTTAGGTGCAACCACCCCAACGATTAGGTGCACCCACCCCGACTTTTAGGTGCAACCACCCCGACTTTTAGGTGCAACCACCCCGACCCTTAGGTGCACCAACTCCGACCCTTAGGTGCAACCACCCCAACGATTAGGTGCACCCACCCCGACCCTTAGGTGCAACCACCCCAACTTTTCGGTGCAACCACCCCGACCCTTAGGTGCACCCACTCCGACCCTTAGGTGCAACCACCCCAACGATTAGGTGCACCCACCCCGACTTTTAGGTGCAACCACTCCGACCCTTAGGTGCACCCACTCCGACCCTTAGGTGCAACCACCCCAACGATTAGGTGCACCCACCCCGACTTTTAGGTGCAACCACCCCGGCCCTTAGGTGCACCCACTCCGACCATTAGGTGCAACCACCCCAACGATTAGGTGCTCCCACCCCGACTCTTAGGTGCACCCACCCTGACCCTTAGGTACACACACCCTGACCCTTAGGTGCACCCACTCCGACCCTTAGGTGCACCCAATCTGACCCTTAGGTGCACTCACCCTAGTCATTAGGTGCACCCACCCCAACGATTAGGTGCACCCAACCTGACTCTTAGGTGCACCCACCCGACCCTTAGGTGCACCCACTACGACCCTTAACCCCTTAAGGACACAGCCTTTTTACACCTTAGGACCAGGCCATTTTTTGCAAATCTGACCAGAGTCCCTTTAAGTGCTGATAACTTTAAAACACTTTGACTTATCCAGGCCGTTCTGAGATTGTTTTTTCGTCACATATTGTACTTCATGACAGTGGTAAAATGAAGTCAAAAAATTATTTTTTTTTGCACCAAAAAATACCTAATTTAACAAAAATTTGGAAAAATTTAGCAAATTTCAAAGTTTCAGTTTCTCTACTTCTGTAATACATAGTAATACCCCCAAAAATTCTGATGACTTTACATTCCCCATATGTCTACTTCATGTTAGAATTGTTTTGGGAATGATATTTTATTTTTTGGGGATGTTATAAGGCTTAGAAGTTTAGAAGCAAATCTTGAAATTTTTCAGAAATTTACAAAAACTAAATTTTTAGGGACCAGTTCAGGTCTGAAGTCACTTTGCGAGGCTTACATAATAGAAACCACCCAAAAATCACCCCATCTAAGAAACTACACCCCTCAAGGTATTCAAAACTGATTTTACATACGTCGTTAACCCTTTAGGTGTTGCACAAGAGTTATTGGCAAATGGGGATGAAATTTGAGAATTTCATTTTTTTGTCTAATTTTCCATTTTAACCCATTTTTTCCACTAACAAAGCAAGGGTTAACAGCCAAACAAGACTGTATCTTTATTGCCCTGACTCTGCCGTTTACAGAAACACCCAATATGTGGCCGTAAACTACTGTACGGCCACACAGCGGGGCGTAGAGGGAAAGGTGCGCCGTTTGGTTTTTGGAGGGCTGATTTTTATGGACTGGTTTATTTACACCATGTCCCATTTGAAGCCCCCTGATGCACCCCTAGAGTAGAAACTCCCTAAAAGTGACCCCATCTAAGAAACTACACCCCTCAAGGTATTCAAAACTGATTTTACATACGTCGTTAACCCTTTAGGTGTTGCACAAGAGTTATTGGCAAATGGGGATGAAATTTGAGAATTTCATTTTTTTGTCTAATTTTCCATTTTAACCCATTTTTTCCACTAACAAAGCAAGGGTTAACAGCCAAACAAGACTGTATCTTTATTGCCCTGACTCTGCCGTTTACAGAAACACCAAATATGTGGCCGTAAACTACTGTACGGCCACACAGCGGGGCGTAGAGTGAAAGGTGCGCCGTTTGGTTTTTGGAGGGCTGATTTTTATGGACTGGTTTATTTACACCATGTCCCATTTGAAGCCCCCCTGATGCACCCCTAGAGTAGAAACTCCCTAAAAGTGACCCCATCTAAGAAACTACACCCCTCAAGGTATTCAAAACTGATTTTACATACGTCGTTAACCCTTTAGGTGTTGCACAAGAGTTATTGGCAAATGGGGATGAAATTTGAAAATTTCATTTTTTTGCCTTATTTTCCATTTTAACCCATTTTTTCCACTAACAAAGCAAGGGTTAACAGCCAAACAAGACTGTATCTTTATTGCCCTGACTCTGCCGTTTACAGAAACACCAAATATGTGGCCGTAAACTACTGTACGGCCACACAGCGGGGCGTAGAGTGAAAGGTGCGCCGTTTGGTTTTTGGAGGGCTGATTTTTATGGACTGGTTTATTTACACCATGTCCCATTTGAAGCCCCCCTGATGCACCCCTAGAGTAGAAACTCCCTAAAAGTGACCCCATCTAAGAAACTACACCCCTCAAGGTATTCAAAACTGATTTTACATACGTCGTTAACCCTTTAGGTGTTGCACAAGAGTTATTGGCAAATGGGGATGAAATTTGAGAATTTCATTTTTTTGTCTAATTTTCCATTTTAACCCATTTTTTCCACTAACAAAGCAAGGGTTAACAGCCAAACAAGACTGTATCTTTATTGCCCTGACTCTGCCGTTTACAGAAACACCCCATATGTGGCCGTAAACTACTGTACGGCCACACAGCGGGGCGTAGAGTGAAAGGTGCGCCGTATGGTTTTTGGAAGCCAGATTTTGCTGGACTGTTTTTTTGACACCATGTCCCATTTGAAGCCCCCCTGATGCACCCCTAGAGTAGAAACTCCCTAAAAGTGACCCCATCTAAGAAACTACACCCCTCAAGGTATTCAAAACTGATTTTACATACGTCGTTAACCCTTTAGGTGTTGCACAAGAGTTATTGGCAAATGGGGATGAAATTTGAAAATTTCATTTTTTTGCCTTATTTTCCATTTTAACCCATTTTTTCCACTAACAAAGCAAGGGTTAACAGCCAAACAAGACTGTATCTTTATTGCCCTGACTCTGCCGTTTACAGAAACACCAAATATGTGGCCGTAAACTACTGTACGGCCACACAGCGGGGCGTAGAGTGAAAGGTGCGCCGTTTGGTTTTTGGAGGGCTGATTTTTATGGACTGGTTTATTTACACCATGTCCCATTTGAAGCCCCCCTGATGCACCCCTAGAGTAGAAACTCCCTAAAAGTGACCCCATCTAAGAAACTACACCCCTCAAGGTATTCAAAACTGATTTTACATACGTCGTTAACCCTTTAGGTGTTGCACAAGAGTTATTGGCAAATGGGGATGAAATTTGAAAATTTCATTTTTTTGCCTTATTTTCCATTTTAACCCATTTTTTCCACTAACAAAGCAAGGGTTAACAGCCAAACAAGACTGTATCTTTATTGCCCTGACTCTGCCGTTTACAGAAACACCCAATATGTGGCCGTAAACTAATGTACGGCCACACAGCGGGGCGTAGAGTGAAAGGTGCGCCGTTTGGTTTTTGGAGGGCTGATTTTTATGGACCGGTTTATTTACACTGTGTCCTGTTTCAACCCCTCTGATGCACCCCTGGAGTAGAAACTCCCTAAAAGTGACCCCATTTTGGAAACTACGGGATAAGGTGGCATTTTTTTGGGGACTATTTTTAGGGTAAATATGATTTTTGGTTGCTCTATATTACATTTTTGTGAGGCAAGGTTACCAAAAATTTTAATTCTGAAATTTCATCTCCATTTGCCATTAACTGTTGAGGAACACCTAAAGGGTTAATAAAGTTTGTATAATCAGTTTTGAATACCTTGAGGGGTGTAGTTTCTTAGATGGGGTCAGTTTTGGGGAGTTTTTACTCTAGAGTGCATCAGGGGGGCTTCAAAAGGGACATGGTGTCAATAAAAAAGGCCATCAAAATCGGCCTTCCAGAAACCATGTCGGTCCTTTCCTTTTGCGGCCTCCCTTTTACTGATACAGCAGTTTACGACCACAAATGTGGTGTTTCTGTAAACTGCAGTATCAGGGTAATAAATATTAAGTTTTGTTTGGTTGTTAACCCTTGTTTTGTTACCGGAAAAAACGGATTGAAATGGAAAAGTGCCAAAAATAGCGGTTTTGGCACCGTTTTTTTTTTTTTTTTTAACCGTGTTAATCTGGGGGGTTAGGTCATGGGATATTTTTATAGAGGAGATTCTTACGGACGCGGCAATACCTAATAAGTCTACTTTTTTTACAATTATTTAGGTTTTTGACTATATTATCTTTTTTGATACAAATCTTTTTTTTGGGTATCTCTAAAGTCTAAGGGTCATTTTATTTTTTATTTTTTTATCCAATTATCTCATGTGGGGGCTCATTTTTTGCGGGAGGAGCGGACGGTTTTTTGGCACTATTTTGGGGGCTATATGACTTTTTGATCGCTTGCTATTAAACTTTTTATTATGTAAGGTGACAAAAAAAAACTTTTTTTGCACCTTTTTTTTTTTTTTTTTCTTGACCGTGTTAATCTGGGGGGGTTGGTCATGGGGTAGTTTTATAGAGGAGATTATTACCGACGCGGCGATACCTAATATGTCTACTTTTAATAAATTATTTTAGTTTTTTTGGGTGTCTCAGGTCTGAGAACCATTTTTTTTTATCCGATGTCAGTGCTAAATTGGGATATAAATTTAGTACTCCATGGAAGTGTGATACTCCCTGAAGCAACCGTCAATGCAGAGGCCCGGATGATCGGGGCACGTGTCGCACTGAGTAGTCGTGTCCTTCCGTATCCCCCTCCTGCGACACACTCTGCACTTTTTTTGGGTTCGTCCCTTCTTTCCAGTATGGGGGACCACACCTGGAAAGTGTTGGCCAGGGACGATCCGGGCACCTACAGTTCCCGAGGTACTCCGGCCTGCTCTTTCCCGGTCCGAAAAGATCAGGGCCTTGAGGACTGCCTCATAGAACTGGAGGAATGTCCCTGTGCTGCCAGCGCTTCGGGATAGTACAAAAGAGTTGTACATGGCAACCTGCACCAAGTAGACCGCAACTTTTTTGTACCATGCCCGGGTTTTGCGCATGGCATTATATGGCTTGAGGACTTGATCCGAGAGATCAACTCCTCCCATATACCGATTGTAGGCGACGATACAATCGGGCTTGAGGACCGTTGCCGCGGTACCTCGCACAGGGACAGGGGTGATGCCGTTACCATGAATTGTGGACAGCATAAGGACATCCCTCTTGTCCTTATACCTGACCAGCAACAGGTTTCCAGTGGTAAGGGCATGGGTCTCACCCCTGGGGATAGGTACCTGGAGGGGGTGGGCAGGGAGGCCGCGTTGATTTTTCCGCACGGTCCCACAAGCGGACGTGGATCTGGCGGCAAGGGACTGGAACAAGGGGATACTGGTATAAAAGTTATCCACGTAAAGGTGGTAACCCTTATCCAGCAGTGGGTACATAAGGTCCCACACAAGTTTCCCGGTAACACCCAGAGTGGGGGGACATTCTGGGGGTTGAATCCGGGAATCTCGCCCCTCGTACACACGAAATTTGTAAGTGTACCCTGAGGTACTCTCACAAATTTTGTATAGCTTCACGCCATACCTCGCCCGCTTGGAGGGCACATACTGGCGGAAAATGAGTCTCCCCTTGAACGCAATGAGAGACTCATCAACCGCGACCTCCCTTCCAGGTACATAGGCCTCCATGAATTTGGCCCCAAAGTGATCGATGACCGGCCGTATCTTATACAGACGGTCATGGGCAGGATCACCTCGGGGGGGACATGCTGCATTATCGGAATAATGCAGACATTTCCGGATGGCCTCAAACCGGGAGCGTGTCATGGCTGTACTGTAAAGTGGGGCCTGGTATAGGACGTCCCCACTCCAGTACAGCCTGACACTGGGTTTTTTGACCAGGCCCATATGCAGCACGAGGCCCCAAAATATCCTCATTTCGGCTGCACTGACCGGCGTCCAGCCACCGGGCCTGGCCAAAAAGGAGCCCGGGTGTTGAGCGACGAACTGTTGGGCGTACAGATTCGTCTGCTCCACCATCAGATTTACCAGTGGGTCACTGAAAAAATGACAAAAAAAGTCATATTCAGTGTAGCCCACTGTGGAAATCTGGATTCCTGATTGGCCTACAAAATCAGGAATCACGGGCTCGTATCGCTCTGGGCTACACCAGACAAGTTCACCGGAAGGGGGCTCCGGTGGATTTAACTGGTGGGCCGGGAAACCAGTACGAGCCCCAGAGCTGCTCGTACTAGTGTGGGCCACAGGGTCCCTAACATGGCGGTCCCCTTGCTCCGCCTGGCGGCGTCTCCGCCGCCTTGGGGGCTCATCATCATCGCTAGATGATGAGGAGGATGCGGATGACAACAGGAATGTGGGGTCATCCTCATCCTCACTGGGACTCTCGGAGTCGGAGGCAAGCTGGGCGTATGCCTCCTCGGCCGAGAACGTCCGGCGGGCCATAGGGGAGTGTGTGTCTGCGTGTATATGTGCGTGTGTGTAACTCTTTATTTTGTGTGCGTGTGTGTGGGGGCACGGGTGTTCACGAACTCACCCTAAAACTAACAGAAAAAAAATAAAATAAACTAACTAAAAAAAGGGCAAAAAATGTGGGGGAAAAAAATCAAAACCGCTGATCAACTGTCCGAAGTTGATCAGCGGTGGGGTGTGCGATGCGCTAACAGTGGCCGGACACTAAGTGCCGGCCACAATCAGCGTACAAAAAAAAAAAAAAAAAATGCACCCCAAAAAAGGTGGGGGGGGGATACAAGTGGCAGCACCCCTGGGGGGGTCTAGGGTCACACAGCTGTGCTGTGGACCCCAGACACCCTAACTTAGGGTGATGCAATCAAAGTAAGAAAAGTTCAGAAACTAACTTTCCCTTTTTTTTCCCTGCCTAAAACAAACTTTCCCTATGCTGTCCCTATGTACCTGATGGGGGGTGCTGGGGCACAGATCGGGTCCTGGGGGCACAGATCGGGTCCTGGGGGTGCTGGCAACGATGGTGGGCACACGTGCAGGCAGCTCCTCTCTCCTCCGGCTCTGGAACACAAAAGGAGGAGGAGAGGAGCGCCTGCCTCTTTTGAATTTGGCGCCGGACCGCCCACAGACCAATCGGAAAGCGATCCTAAGTGGTGATGTCACCATCACCACTCAGGATCGCTGGATGGTGATTGGTGGGGTGAAATCACACCACCATCACCATCCTGTTCCGGGTTATCGGGTCTTCAGAGACCCGAACAACCCGGAAACGCAGAAAACCGCAGGTCTGAATTGACCTGCGGTTTTCTGCGATCGCATACATGGGGGGGTCACCGGACCCCCCGGCGCATTTGCCCCAAGTGCCTGCTCAATGATTTGAGCAGGCACGGGGTTCCGATCACCGCCCGCCGCCCGGCGGTGATCGAAAATACACAGGGCGTACATGTACGCCCTGTGTCCTTAAGTACCAGGGCACAAGGGCGTACCTGTACGCCCTATGTCCTTAAGAGGTTAAGCGCACCCACTCCGACTCTTAGGTGCACTCACCCTAGTCATTAGGTTCACCCACCCCAACGATTAGGTGCACCCACCCTGACTCTTAGGTGCGCCCACCCTGACTCTTAGGTGCACCAAGCCCGACTCTTAGGTGCACCCACCCTGACCCTTAGGTGCACTTATTCCAACCCTTAGGTGCACCCACTCTGACCCTTAGGTGCACCCACTCCGACCCTTAGGTGCACTCGCCCTAGTCATTAGGTGCACCCACCCCAACGATTAGGTGCACCCACCCCGACTCTTAGGTGCACCCACTCCGACCCTTATGTGTACCCACTCCGACCCTTAGGTGCACCCACTCCGACC